>NC_047122.1:16910264-16990587 GCF_902500255.1 Thalassophryne amazonica
GATGTCTGACAGGTGGAGAGTCTGTGACAGGGTGGCGATTGTCTGACAGGGTGGCGATTGTTTGACAGGGCGGCGAGTGAGTGTCTCATGGGGCGGCGATTAACAGGGCAGAGCATGTGTGACAGGGCGGCGAGTGAGTGTCTGATGGGGCGGCGATTGTCTGACAGGGCGGAGCATGTGTGACAGGGCGGCGATTGTCTTACAGGGCGGCGAGTGAGTGTCTCTCCAACAGGTGAGTGCCGAGTGACTGTCTGACAGGTCGGAGCATGTGTGACAGGGTGGCGATTGTCTGACAGGGCGGCGATTGTCTGACAGGGCGGCGATTGTCTGACAGGGTGGCGATTGTCTGACAGGTCGGAGCATGTGTGACAGGACGGCGATTGAGTTCTGATCAAATCAAATGAAATCCATTTTATTTATATAGCGCCAAATCACAACAAACAGTTGCCCCAAGGCGCTTTATATTGTAAGGCAAAAGCCATACAATAATTACAGAAAAACCCCAACGGTCAAAACGACCCCCTATGAGCAAGCACATGGCGACAGTGGGAAGGAAAAACGAAAAACGTCTGATGGGGCGGCGATTGTCTGACAGGGCGGAGAGTGTGTGACAGGGTGGCAAGTGAGCGTCTTTCTAACAGGTGAGTGCTGAGTGAGTGTCTGACAGGACAGAGCATGTGTGACAGGGCAGCGAGTGAGTGTCTGATGGGGCAGCGATTATGTGACAGGGCAGAGAGTGTGTGACAGGGCGGAGAGTGTGTGACAGGGCGGAGAGTGTGTGACAGGGGGGTGAGTGAGTGTGTGATGGGGCGGCGATTGTCTGACAGGGCAGAGAGTGTGTGACAGGGCGGAGAGTGTCTCTCCAACAGGTGAGTGCCGAGTGACTGTCTGATAGGGCGGAGAGTGTGTGACAGGGTGGACAGTGTGTGACAGGGGGGTGAGTGAGTGTGTGATGGGGCGGCAATTGCCTGGCAGGGTGGAGAGGGTGTGACAGGGCGGCGAGTGAGTGTCTGACAGGGCGGCGATTGTCTGACAGGTCGGAGCATGTGTGACAGGACGGCGATTGAGTTCTGATCAAATCAAATCAATTTTATTTATATAGCGCCAAATCACAACAAACAGTTGCCCCAAGGCGTTTTATATTGTAAGGCAAAAGCCATACAATAATTACAGAAAAACCCCAACGGTCAAAACGACCCCCTATGAGCAAGCACATGGCGACAGTGGGAAGGAAAAACGAAAAACGTCTGATGGGGCGGCGATTGTCTGACAGGGCGGAGAGTGTGTGACAGGGCAGCGAGTGAGTGTCTGATGGGGCAGCGATTGTCTGACAGGGCAGAGAGTGTGTGACAGGGCGGAGAGTGTCTCTCCAACAGGTGAGTGCCGAGTGACTGTCTGATAGGGCGGAGAGTGTGTGACAGGGTGGACAGTGTGTGACAGGGGGGTGAGTGAGTGTGTGATGGGGCGGCGATTGCCTGGCAGGGTGGAGAGGGTGTGACAGGGCGGCGAGTGAGTGTCTGACGGGGCGGCGATTTTCTGACAGGACAAAGCATGTGTGACAGGGAGGCGAGTGAGTGTCTGATGGTACCGCGATTGTCTGACAGGGTGGAGCATGTGTGACAGGGCGGAGAGTGTGTTACAGGGCGGCGAGTGAGTGTTTGATGGGGCGGAGAGTGTGTGACAGGGTGGCGAGTGAGTGTCTGATGGTACCGCGATTGTCTGACAGGGTGGAGAGTGTGTGACAGGGCGGCGAGTGAGTGTTTGATGGGGTGGCGATTGTCTGACAGGGTGGAGCGTGTGTGACAGGGCGGCGAGTGAGTGTCTGATGGGGCGGCGAGTGAGAGCATGTGTGACAGGGTGGCGAATATGTGACAGGGAGTTGAGTGAGTGTCTGATGGGGCGGCGATTGTCTGACAGGACAGAGAGTGTGTGACAGGGTGGCGAGTGAGTGTCTGATGGGGCCGCGATTGTCTGACAGGACAGAGAGTGTGTGACAGGGCGGAGAGTGTCTCTCCAATAGGTGAGTGCCGAGTGACTGTCTGATAGGGTGGAGAGTGTGTGACAGGGTGGACAGTGTGTGACAGGGGGGTGAGTGAGTGTGTGTGATGGGGCGGCGATTGTCTGACAGGACAAAGCATGTGTGACAGGGAGGCGAGTGAGTGTCTGATGGTGCCGCGATTGTCTGACAGGGTGGAGCATGTGTGACAGGGCGGAGAGTGTGTAACAGGGTGGCGAGTGAGTGTCTGATGGGGCGGCGATTGTCTGACAGGGTGGCGAGTGAGTGTCTGATGGGGCGGCGATTGTCTGACAGGGTGGCGAGTGAGTGTCTGATGGGGCGGCGATTGTCTGACAGGGCGGAGAGTGAGTGTCTGATGGGGCGGAGAGTGTGTGACAGGGTGGCGAGTGAGTTTCTGATGGGGCGGCGATTGTTTGACACGGAGGCGAGTGAGTGTCTGATGGGGCGGCGATTGTCTGACAGGGCGGAGCGTGTGTGACAGGGCGGCGAGTGAGTGTGTGATGGGGCGGCGATTGTCTGACAGGGCGGACAGTGTGTGACAGGGCGGCGAGTGAGTGTGTGATGGGGCGGCGATTGTCTGACAGGGCAGAGAGTGTGTGACAGGGCGGCGATTGTCTGACAGGGCAGACAGTGTGTGACAGGGCGGTGAGTGAGTGTCTCTCTATCAGGTGAGTGCCGAGTGACTGTCTGACAGGGCGGAGAGTGTGTGACAGGGTGGAGAGTGTGTGACAGGGCGGTGAGTGAGTGTCTGATGGGGCGGCGATTGTGTGACAGGGCAGAGAGTGTGTGACAGGGTGGCGAGTGTGTGTCTGACGGGGTGGCGATTGTCTGACAGGGCGGAGAGTGTGTGACAGGGTGGCGAGTGAGTGTCTCTCCAACAGGTGAGTGCCGAGTGACTGTCTGACAGGGCGGAGAGTGTGTGACAGGGCGGCGAGTGAGTGTCTGATGGGGCGGCGATTGTCTGACAGGGTGGAGAGTCTGTGACAGGGTGGCGATTGTCTGACAGGGTGGCGATTGTTTGACAGGGCGGCGAGTGAGTGTCTCATGGGGCGGCGATTAACAGGGCAGAGCATGTGTGACAGGGCGGCGAGTGAGTGTCTGATGGGGCGGCGATTGTCTGACAGGGCGGAGCATGTGTGACAGGGCGGCGATTGTCTTACAGGGCGGCGAGTGAGTGTCTCTCCAACAGGTGAGTGCCGAGTGACTGTCTGACAGGTCGGAGCATGTGTGACAGGGCGGCGATTGTCTGACAGGGCGGCGATTGTCTGACAGGGCGGCGATTGTCTGACAGGGTGGCGATTGTCTGACAGGGTGGCGATTGTCTGACAGGTCGGAGCATGTGTGACAGGACGGCGATTGAGTTCTGATCAAATCAAATGAAATCCATTTTATTTATATAGCGCCAAATCACAACAAACAGTTGCCCCAAGGCGCTTTATATTGTAAGGCAAAAGCCATACAATAATTACAGAAAAACCCCAACGGTCAAAACGACCCCCTATGAGCAAGCACATGGCGACAGTGGGAAGGAAAAACGAAAAACGTCTGATGGGGCGGCGATTGTCTGACAGGGCGGAGAGTGTGTGACAGGGTGGCAAGTGAGCGTCTTTCTAACAGGTGAGTGCTGAGTGAGTGTCTGACAGGACAGAGCATGTGTGACAGGGCAGCGAGTGAGTGTCTGATGGGGCAGCGATTATGTGACAGGGCAGAGAGTGTGTGACAGGGCGGAGAGTGTGTGACAGGGCGGAGAGTGTGTGACAGGGGGGTGAGTGAGTGTGTGATGGGGCGGCGATTGTCTGACAGGGCAGAGAGTGTGTGACAGGGCGGAGAGTGTCTCTCCAACAGGTGAGTGCCGAGTGACTGTCTGATAGGGCGGAGAGTGTGTGACAGGGTGGACAGTGTGTGACAGGGGGGTGAGTGAGTGTGTGATGGGGCGGCAATTGCCTGGCAGGGTGGAGAGGGTGTGACAGGGCGGCGAGTGAGTGTCTGACGGGGCGGCGATTTTCTGACAGGACAAAGCATGTGTGACAGGGAGGCGAGTGAGTGTCTGATGGTGCTGCGATTGTCTGACAGGTTGGAGCATGTGTGACAGGGCGGAGAGTGTGTTACAGGGTGGCGAGTGAGTGTCTGATGGGGCGGCGATTGTCTGACAGGGTGGAGAGTGTGTGACAGGGCGGCGAGTGAGTGTTTGACGGGGCGGAGAGTGTGTGACAGGGTGGCGAGTGAGTGTCTGACGGGGCGGCGATTGTTTGACACGGCCGCGAGTGAGTGTCTGATGGGGCGGCGATTGTCTGACAGGGCGGAGCGTGTGTGACAGGGCGGCGAGTGAGTGTCTGATGGGGCGGCGATTGTTTGACACGGCGGCGAGTGAGTGTCTGATGGGGCGGCGATTGTCTGACAGGACAGAGAGTGTGTGACAGGGTGGCGATTGTCTGACAGGGCGGCGATTGTCTGACAGGTCGGAGCATGTGTGACAGGGCGTCGAGTGAGTGTCTGATGGGGCGGCGATTGTCTGACAGGTCGGAGCATGTGTGACAGGGTGGCGATTGTCTGACAGGGCGGAGAATGTGTGACAGGACAGCGAGTGAGTTCTGATCAAATCAAGTCAAATCAATTTTATTTATATAGCGCCAAATCACAGCAAACAGTTGCCCCAAGGTGCTTTATATTGTAAGGCAAAAGCCATACAATAATTACAGAAAAACCCCAACGGTCAAAACGACCCCCTATGAGCATGGCGACAGTGGGAAGGAAAAACTCCCTTTTAACAGGAAGAAACCTCCAGCAGAACCAGGCTCAGGGAGGGCAGTCTTTTGCTGGGACTGGTTGGGGCTGAGGGGAGAGAATCAGGAAAAAGACATGCTGTGGAAGAGAGCAGAGATCAATCACTAATGACTAAATGCAGAGTGGTGCATACAGAGCAAAAAGAGGTGAATAAAAAGAAACACTCAGTGCATCATGGGAACCCCCCAGTATTCTAAGTCTATAGCAGCATAACTAAGGGATGGTTCAGGGTCACCTGATCCAGCCCTACCTATAAGCTTTAGCAAAAAGGAAAGTTTTAATCTTAATCTTAAAAGTAGAGAGGATGTCTGTCTCCCTAATCCGAATTGGGAGCTGGTTCCACAGGAGAGGAGCCTGCAAACTGAAGGCTCTGCCTCCCATTCTACTCTTACAAACCCTAGGAACTACAAGTAAGCCTGCAGTCTGAGAGCGAAGTGCTCTATTGGGGTGATATGGTACTATGAGGTCCCTAAGATAAGATGGGACCTGATTATTCAAAACGTTATAAGTAAGAAGAAGAATTTTAAATTCTATTCTGGAATTAACAGGGAGCCAATGAAGAGAAGCCAATATGGGTGAAATATGCCCTCTCCTTCTAGTCCCCGTCAGTACTCTAGCTGCAGCATTTTGAATTAACTGAAGGCTTTTCAGGGAACTTTTAGGACAACCTGATAATAATGAATTACAATAGTCTAGCCTAGAAGAAATAAATGCATGAATTAGCTTTTCAGCATCACTCTGAGACAAGACCTTTCTAATTTTAGAGCTATTGCGCAAATGAAAAAAGCAGTCCTACATATTTGCTTAATATGCGCATTGAAGGACATATCCTGTTCAAAAATGACTCCAACATTTCTCACAGTATTACTGGATGTCAGGGTAATGCCATCCAGAGTAAGGATCTGGTTAGACACCATGTTTCTAAGATTTGTGGGGCCAAGTACAATAACTTCAGTTTTATCTGAATTTAAAAGCAGGAAATTAGAGGTCATCCATGTCTTTATGTCTGTAAGACATTCCTGCAGTTTAACCAATTGGTGTGTGTCCTCTGGCTTCATGGATAGATAAAGCTGGGTATCATCTGCGTAACAATGAAAATTTAAGCAATGCTTTCTAATAATACTGCCTAAGGGAAGCATGTATAAAGTGAATAAAATCGGTCCTAGCACAGAACCTTGTGGAACTCCATAATTAACCTTAGTCCATGAAGAAGACTCCCCATTTACATGAAAAATTGTAATCTATTAGATAAATATGATTCAAACCACTGCAGCGCAGTGCCTTTAATACCTATGGCATGCTCTAATCTCTGTAATAAAATTTTATGGTCAACAGTATCAAAAGCTGCACTGAGGTCTAACAGGATGAGCACAGAGATGAGTCCACTGTCTGAGGCCATAAGAAGACCATTCCTCTGCAGATGATCAGTTAGCTGTTTTCCAACTACCCTTTCAAGAATTTTTGAGAGAAAAGGAAGGTTGGAGATTGGCCTATAATTAGCTAAGATAGCTGGGTCAAGTGATGGCTTTTTAAGTAATGGTTTAATTACTGCCACCTTAAAAGCCTGTGGTACATAGCCAACTAATAAAGATAGATTGATCATATTTAAGATTGAAGCATTAATTAATGGTAGGGCTTCCTTGAGCAGCCTGGTAGGAATCGGGTCTAATAGACATGTTGATGGTTTGGTTTCCTTTGTTTACTCCCGCCTGTTCCAATTAACGGGCCTGTACTACGAAGCGGGGTTAACTTACTCAGATGTAACCCAGGATCAACCTCTTAAACCGGGGTTGACAAAACCTGGTCTTCTCAAGTGGTCTTAATCGGTACTACGACGCTGAATAAGATGTTGATTTGTTGAACCTGTGTTAACCTAATTGGAGTTTGTGCGCGTTCACATAAAAGGGGCAGGTTGCAGCACACGTAACCATTTTTCAATGATGGCGCGGTCACCTTACTTTACCGAAGAAGAATGCACAATTATTATGCGGAGCTACGAGGAATTTAAATTAATGTTAAGGGGGGAATCGAACACATCGTCTGCCAATAACGCAAGACAGGCTTGTTGGCAACGTATTTCTGATCTGGTAAATGCGTACGTACAATTCAGTTGTTCCCCAGATCTGTTACAGATGATTAACCTGTGGAATGTCTTATATGTGTAAAAAAAAATGACCTTTCATTAATTACGCCCAGATGCAACACGATTCAGAAGTGGGCATAGGCCTACTAATAAATGTTAGGTTAATTTAATGTAGGCTACCTTGACTGTGTGATTGCTATGCCTAATTCTGTCAATATTTCAGATGCAATAGCAGTGCCAAACGCACCTGGCAGCAGGTGAAGATGAAATATAAAAACATCCTTCAGAACGGTAGGTTTATATTCATAGCTTGATAAGCCCCACTTCGCCTAATTAATGGACATGCATTAGGCCTATTTTGATATTAGTAATTACCCGCGATTGCATAAAACCCTTCTTTGATTTGCATTGCGGATAAATGGCCAGGGAAAGCGACAAATGCATCCACCAGTTTAGACAGAGCAAGTACTACCTTGCGAATCATACGATATACAGTATTCTTGCTCAGATGTTCAGCATCACCGATGGAATACATAAATTGTCCACTGGCAAAATAGGCACAAGGCACATTATCTGCTCGATTGTCAGTGCATTGCTACACTGTAAAAAATGACTTTTTACAGGAAAACGCTGGCAGCTGTGGTTACCAGGGAATTCCTGTAAAACATACAGCAGCACAGTAGATAACATTACAGACATAATATGTATATGGATTTACAGTGAATGAACCACGGCTGACTCACATTAAAAGAACTGTTAAATCTACAAACAAGAGCTCTCTGTTTTGTACATTTAACTGCTGTATTTTTTACAGGATTTCCCTGGTAACCACAGCTGCCAGTGTTTTCCTGTAAAAACAAGTCTTTTTTTTTACAGTGTACGATGGGTGATGTTACAGACTTCTGGCCCGATCAGCTGACAAAGATAATGAATTCCCTCTGCTGAGAATCTATGTCTTTCATAGAGAATATCATCCGGGTATATCAGTGGATTCTGGCGGTCTTTAAAAACCCTCGCCTTGCGAAGAAAGCCCCTCACAATTTGTGCCCCAATATCAAACGGATCATCCAGGAAGGCCAGCATTGTCTTCGGAGTGATTGAAGGTGGATGGACGGTACTTATAAAGGGAGTGGTTAAGCGAAAACCTCAAGCTAACCAAGAACATAACCTGCTCGGAGCAGGTTTGGCACACAGCATAAATTGCCATGGCAGCATACCTCAATCACAACCTATCCACCTTTCGTAGTACGGGTTAACCGGGAAGTTACTCCACACGTCATCAACTTACTCCCAAAGTTACCCTGATAAGCCAGTAACCCCGCTTCATAGTACAGGCCCCAGTTCTCCTTTAAACGGCAACATTACATTTTCCGAGTAACTTTAAAGCTAGTGACTTTTGAAAGTTCACTCACTGAGTTTTTCAAATAGAGTGGATTTGAAAGAACCTGTGAAGTCGCTCAATAACAAAGTATGTTATTTTTAATAGTAATAATGACTTTATTCCAGACTCATGAGTACATGTAATCTGACCCCATCTACACGCTGAATATTATACAATATACAATTTGTATCTCTGCAATACACACAATCATATACAGGAACATCCTTTAACAGAACCTCAGTCATACAGGCATTGCATTCTGCTTCAGACAGAATGTCCCAGTTCAGTCTCAAGGTGCAACTGTTGGTAAGATTCGTCAGGCTAGGTATCTTCAACCAACAGGGATAAAGCAACTGGAATATGACCCGACTCTGTCTCCCCATCCATGTTGAAGAACTGTGCAGATCAACTGTCCCTGGTGTTCACAGACATCTTCAACACCTCACTGGAGATGTGCCAGCATGCTTCAAGGCCTCCACCATAATGTCCTCCCCCCCCCCCCCCAAAAAAAAGAACTTCAGGACTTAATGACTACAGACCCGTCGCCCCGACCTTCACCACAGGGGTCCTCACACACCTCAAGGTCATCTCTGACTCACACCTCGATCCTTTGCAGTTCACCTACAGAGCCAACAGGTTAGTAGACGACACTGTCATCTTGGCCCTCCACTTCATCCTCCAGCATCTAGACTAGCCAGGAACCTGCACCAGGATTCTGTTTGTGGACTTCAGTTTTGCTTTCAATACGATCATCCCGCCCTGCTGCAGGACAAGCTCTCGCAGCTTGGTGTGCCCAACTCCATCTGCAGGTGGATCACTGAGTTTCTGTCCAACAAGAGGTAGCATGTGAAGTTGGGAGGGCACGTCTCCAACACAGTCCATCAGTACTGAATTCCCACAAAGGCTGCGTTCTTTCCCCTCTACTCTTCGTCCTGTACATCAACAGATGCACCTCCAGCCACCATTCTGTACAGCTCTTGAAGTTTCCGGTTGATACAACCCTCATCAGACTCATCTCTGATGAGGACAAGTCTGCCTACAGGTGGGAGATCGATCGTTTGGTGTGGAAATCTCTAGTGGAGATGGTTGTTGACTTTAGAAAGAACACAGTCCCGGCCAACCCCACCACCCAGTTGCCATTGTAAATTCCTTCCATTACCCGAGGATCACCATCACCCGAGACCTCAAGTGGGAGCTGAATGTCACCTCTCTCAACAAGAGAACACAACAGACGAGATACTTTGAGGCAGCTGAGGAAGTTCAACCTGCCAAGAACTACTGACTGTTAACTTCCACAGTGCCATTACTGAGTCCATTATTATATGGCTTCAACGCTACATGCGCTCTGATTGGCTGATTACCGGTCAGATATTTTCCCAATAAATTCTTCTTGAATTTATTATTGAGTCATGGTGACAGTTCTTCAGGTATCAGGGTCAGGATTTGTTGCAGCCCCTTCTGTTGACCCCTCACAACCTCGGGCAACTCACTGTGCATAAAATCCCGTATCCAAATGCTGTCTACTGGATGAGGGAGCAGCTGTAGATTCAGATGAACCTGCTGATGGAGTGACATCACCCACAGTCACTGATGTCTGACCTTTACATTTGCAGTGTCTTTCATGTGATTCAACTTCAGCCACCACACTCCTCAAGTCATCACATGCACTATTTTGTGAGCGGATGCAGACCTTCAACATATCAACTTTATCTTCTGTCGTCTTTATTTGTTTTAGTAGTGATGAAACGTCAATACTGTCAAAACTGACGGGCGACAACTTACTCAAGTCTCTTGCCACGAAGACTGGCACATCCGTACCCTTCTCTTCAAGCAGCTTGGTGATAGCTTTTAGGTTTTGTTCATTTTACTTTGGTCCTTTCCCGATTCTCGTATGTGAAGTGTTTTCATCTGCACACAGGTCGAACAGTTTTTTCTTAGAGCTTTATCTCATCAACATATGTTGTCAAGCACAGCTGTACAATCATGTCTGTAGGCAACACATCCAGCTTAAGTTTTCCTTTACAACTTTATGTCAAGTAAGCCTTTCTGAATTTTCCCAAGGACTTTTAATCGACTTTGCCACAATATTGGAGAAGCATTAATCTTACAGCAAACCCTGAAAAAAACATCTTCAGCTTTGGTGAACTAACATCTAACTTCAACTGAGCCGCTGAACTCGCACCATCACGTTCCAGGGCCGTATATAGGAATGTGAAAGGGGGGGTTCAAATCCTTGAGTTGGGGGTCCAGTGGGCCGCAGGGCCCCCGGTGGGGTCAAGGGGCAACACCCTTGTGGGGGGCTCAGGGGGGTGAAGCCCCTCGAAGCAGAAGCTTTTTGAGGATTTTGAGGGGTGAAAAGCAACATAAATTTCATTTGAAACCCAAAATGTATCATTTTAGGAAATACATTTTTATATACAAATCCTTGCTTGGGATTGGATCAGTTGCCATAAGAACCACCCAGGAAGAACCAAGATAACATTAATGCAAACTTTATACCTGCCTGTCGGTTGCGAATGACGCAACTGACAGGCATGAAAAAACTCACGCTTGCGCACGAAGGTTCAAGCTTGGCTGATGCAAGCGCACGATTCAAATCCATATAGTTTTTGCAAAAAATAAAAAGGTTGGATAGTTTAACAGACCTCATATTTAGCGGTATTGATATTCATGTTTAAATTATGAATATGTACGTCATGTATTAAAATAGAGGTATTTAATTTGGTGACCTTGTTTAACTCGTGAAATTTGCATAATAAATCCCACTCGAATATTTGCACCTTTACAGTATTTGCAACAGGAAGGAGAAGCTCCCTTTATTTCTCAGCTTATACATACAAACATGTTTTTACAAACCAGACAAGTGTAATTGTGTGTCTACATGGGTATTTACAAGCCTACTAATCTGATATCAGAGGAGGGACCAGGGAGCAAAAATTCTCAACCCCCATGGGAAATGTTTATCTAGCAGTTTCCCCTTTCATCACTTAAGGGATTACTCTGGCAGAGGAAATTGAAACTTGAGGGTGTGTGATAATAGCTGTGTAACAGTTAGTGCTTGTTGCTTATTATCAATGAAAAGAAAATACATAACGTTGATATCCAGATCAGAACAAAATCAGCAGAAAAACAAAAAAACAAAACAGAATTCTCGGGGGGGTTCCGCTGAACCCCCTCTATATACAGGCATGCGTTCTACTGGAAAAAACGTCAGTCATGTCTGTAGTCATCTGGGAGATTCCCCAGGTGAGACTACCCAACACAAGTCCTCAAAGGAGGCCAATCAACAGCTGAGACTCAGCATCTAGTGGCAAAAATGCCACCAGATTGGACCAGGCATCTTCAAACCTTTTGATTTCACCTGACGAGAGTTCTGATTGATGCTGTCAGTAATGCTCAAACTAGCTTAATTTTCCTAATAGGAACCATCTTTTTGTGAACCCAAATTTTTCAGATAAATTCCAGTTAAGTTTAATGTTTTCTATCCACAATATTTAGTTTTTGTTCTTCTCCGTTTCTCAGCCTCACGTCTCATCTCACCCCAGTAATAAACTATGAAGCACATCCATATTGACATCATCTGTCACGCTTATTACCTGTAAAAGTGAAAATTATGCCAGTTTGTCTTGTGTCCAGATTGCTATGGATTAAATTTTTTTTTTTTTTTTACAATTTTTTCACTTTATTGTGGGTGGTGCCATTTTTGATTAATTCACATTTAAAACTAATTTCAAAAAGCTACATTATAATTAGATAGCAAATCATAAGGCATAATAAAATTGTAGTTACTCTGTATTGACCCATAACTGCATCAAATTCATTATTACTCAGGTGCCCAAGTAGGAAGGACCCCGGTAGCTGGAGATGGCCAAGGCCAGGAGAGACCCACCCAAAGTGGTGACTGTGACCACTAGGGTTATTACTACAAAACGTTTTTCAAAACTTTCATTTTCCTGATGTTGCATTTGATGAACTTTTACCCATAGATCACTTTTTGAAGTTTATTTCATTGGATCATGAAAAAACCTCCCACACCTAGCACCACATGACTTTTAAAAATGCACGAGTTTACACAATACTATTTAAAAATAACAAGAAAAGAATTAACAAGTATCAAGAAATAAGAAAATATATACAAATAAATATTGCTAAAATATATTAAACAATAATTAAAAGAAATAAAAAAAATAAAGGTAAAATAGATGATGGGGGAGGTGATGGTCTAGTGATTAAGGTGTTGGGCTTGAGTCCAGAAGATCATGGTTTCAAATCCCTACCTGACTGGAAAATCACTAAGGGCCCTTGGGCAAGGCCTTTAATCCCCTATTGCTCCCGGTGTGTAGTGAGCGCCTTGTATGGCAGCACCCTGACATTGGGGTGAATGTGAGGCATAATTGTAAAGTGCTTTGAGCGTCTGATACAGATGTTAAAGCGCTATATAAATGCAGTCCATTTACCATTTATATATAAACATGAACATGCCACTCAACAAAGTCTGCTGCCAAACTGGTGTCTAAACACTCTGTCAACCAGAAAAGTGTCACAGGTGCTTCAGTCTGGCTGAAGATGGAGTTAGTGTCCCAACACCATCAGTCTGTTGTCGAACAATCAGAGATGCAGAACAAGTTAAAAACCGCCTCATGGAACTGATCTCTGAAGATAAATTTTGTTTGCATTTTAATGGTAAGAAAACTGACAATAAGGAGTACCAAGTTGTGTACTTGAAAAATGTCAGAATAACATTACAACTTGGCATTTTGGCTTGTGACAGTAGAACCACTGCAGACATCTATATACCAAGATAGGACCTGCGTGATGAGTACAATGCATGGAACAGTATTCAGATGATCATCTCTGACACAACAGCAGTCAATACTGGTCACAAAATGGTGTTGTAGCCAGGCTTCAGAGAACATTTTGACACAAGGGAGTCGATGAACCTCAATATATCGGCTGCCAGCACCACTTTCTTAATCTTGTTCTGCGACGTGTTGGACTTTTTTCCTATATGGTCACGGTTACCTAACATTAACTATGAGTTTATTGATGAGATTTTGTAACAGTATGATGATTTGCACACATGGGCACAGAAGTGATACCAGAATATGAGAACCTTGGCTGGAGAGATGATTTTAAATTCCTTTTTGAGCTTTGTGAAGCATACAAGTTTTACAAAATGGAGGAAAAATGGCCTCACATCAAATGGCACAAGCTGCCATCATTTCAGTGCCAGGTGGAGCTCACAAGGAATTTTAGCACTTATTGCATTTTTCCTTCTTGCAAAGTGGCGAGAACAGCTGAGGGTAACTTGCGATTTCATTGCAACTACATGGTCGCGTACATGTCGACTTGGGTCAGGCCTCCTGTGGGAGTAGCTGGATCTGAACTGAATCCACATTTAGAGGACAGAAGTTCTGGGATAGTGAGGTTTTGGAAAGTGCACCCTCCTGAGACCCACCCTTTTGCTGATGTGCAGAGGAGTACTTAGTACTGGTGATGCTGACTGCTGAGACCAAAGAAACACCCAGCTGCAGCGTGGAACCCCGAGCACGGCCCAACACGCTGCACCAGCATCACGTTCAGGCCGTCGAGCATCACAAAACTGAACCCGTGTGTCCATCTACATGTTACAGGCTCAGGAACATCAATGACTGGATGGTGAAAGTGGAGTCGGAGTCTGTAGGTGCAGCGGCAGCTGGCCTTCTGTCACAATCTGTATCTGTGACCTCTGACCTTGCCACTGTCAGATAATGCCCACAGCTGGAAGCCAAAAACCTCGTGGGCACACCTCCTTTTCCCCTGCTGAAGGGGGGCAGTGTGAAAGCTGGAGATCAGTGAGCAATAGAATTTAAAATGAGATGGGTGGAACATATAAAGAGTGCTGCTGTCAATCACCCTGCTGTGACTCCCACTCAGTCCATGATGCATCCACAGGTTTCCGAATAATGCTTCCTGTTACGGGCCAGAAGGAGGTGGAGTGTATCCCAACATCCACTGGGCTTGGTTAACACAATCACAGTAAAGATTAATTTCATGTACAATGTGGATGTAAAAACCAAAGTCAGAATTATGAGATAACGTGTCAGTTGTCACAGTCAAATCTATCAGATTTATGGAACTCTGAACAACAAAGAAACTAACATAACTGCCCTCCCACACCCAAAAAACTCATGAATTTAAAGCCAATTTTCAAAATTAACTTTAAATGTTGATTTTGACTGAACAGGGATAACCTTACTTACTTTTTTATATTTGAGATTTATCATTTTGACTTGGAAAGTACAAATTAAGTTTGTGAACATCTTAAATTTCTATTAAAAATCAGCTTGAGTTTTTATTTTCATCGCTCAACTTATAAACTTTCAGTTAAAATCTTAATTTAACTACTAAATTTAACAATGTTTTAGTTAACAAGCATTAACTATTCAACCTTTTTTGATTTAGAATTATAAATTCTGACAATTTGTATCAGTTTTCTCATGTTTTTGAATTATTAAAATTGTAAATCCACCCATTTTTTGTTATACCTGCACACCGTGCTAACCACTAAACCACCGTGCATTTTATGTTTGAAAAAATGACATTTTGATGCTGCAGTGCCAGAAACTGGACGGAAGGGGGAGCCAGAGTCTGAGTGTCGCTGTGGCAACAGTTCATGTTAAACACAAGAATCAGGTCAGTTAAAAAAAAAAAAGTTCTCAAGTAGGGAATTAGATTTCTATCATAAAGACAGCAAAACTGAGAAACTGGGCTTGTTGTCAAAAGTCATTCTTGTCCATTTACAGTCAATTTGTGCATTTCAAAAACAAAAAGCCATAAATGTGCCAAGGAAACAAGACAAATTAAGATAACACCTTTAACATGCAATTTTACTGAAGTTTTTAATTTCATTTGCACATTTGGAATTCTTTAGGAGTAGATCAGAAATTCCGAAATTAAAATGAAACAAAAATATGACAATTCCTTAAAAAAAAAACCCAAAAAACAAAACAAGACTTGCATTGATTTTGACTTTTTTTTATGAACCCTGATAACTGTAATTACAAATGAAGATGAACAGAAGAGAAACCAAAGTTCAGCCATTTCATCCCCGTCCGTTCTCTGGAGTGAGACCTCACCGCCAGCAAAGAGACGACAAAGGAGAAGAAAAGGGGATACACCAAGTAATACAATGATTAAACAGTAAAATGTCTTTTTCTTAAGAGCTCCTCAAAAACTGTGGGTAGGGAGAAACTACATACGAAAAGAAAAGAAAAAAAAAAAAGAGAACATCCAACTCAAAGGAAGCAGATTCCCAAGAAAACAAAGTAAAATGGCAAAAAAAAAAAAAAAGTTAATAATACAGTTACAACAGTAATGTCTGAAAAATACAGAAAATCAAAAAAATTATGGGGTGAGAATTTTTGAAGCCACAACAGGCAAGGCAGCATGTTTGTAGCTCAATATTTTACACCTTAAAAAATAGTAAAAAAAAAAAAAAAAAAAAAAGCTTTAGCAAACATGTTTTAAAGTATGACACATTCACACAAAAATGTGTAACAATCCAGATTCACAACAAAATACACAAGCTGGTGTAATAATAAAAAAAGGTGGGGGTTTTGTGCCTGATGAAGAAATATAAGAAGGTTTTCTTTGAAAATTATTGACTTTAGGACACAGATGTGAGACTGGAGCTGGTCGGACAATCTGTACAAAAACGGCCATTTGAGAACTTTGTCTGGTTCTACAACCCCTGGCAATAATTATGGAATCACCGGCCTCGGAGGATGTTCATTCAGTTGTTTAATTTTGTAGAAAAAAAGCAGATCAGACATGACACAAAACTAAAGTCATTTCAAATGGCAACTTTCTGGCTTTAAGAAACACTATAAGAAATCAGGAAAAAAAATTGTGGCAGTCAGTAACGGTTACTTTTTTAGACCAAGCAGAGGAAACAAATATGGACTCACTCAATTCTGAGGAATAAATTATGGAATCACCCTGTAAATTTTCATCCCCAAAACTAACACCTGCATCAAATCAGATCTGCTCGTTAGTCTGCATTCTAAAAAGGAGTGATCACACCTTGGAGAGCTGCTGCACCAAGTGGACTGACATGAATCATGGCTCCAACACAAGAGATGTCAATTGAAACAAAGGAGAGGATTATCAAACTCTTAAAAGAGGGTAAATCATCACGCAATGTTGCCAAAGATGTTGGTTGTTCACAGTCAGCTGTGTCTAAACTCTGGACCAAATACAAACAACATGGGAAGGTTGTTAAAGGCAAACATACTGATAGACCAAGGAAGACATCAAAGTGTCAAGACAGAAAACTTAAAGCAATATGTCTCAAAAATCGAAAATGCACAACAAAACAAATGAGGAACGAATGGGAGGAAACTGGAGTCAACGTCTGTGACTGAACTGTAAGAAACCGCCTAAAGGAAATGGGATTTACATACAGAAAAGCTAAACGAAAGCCATCATTAACACCTAAACAGAAAAAAAAACAAGGTTACAATGGGCTAAGGAAAAGCAATCGTAAACTGTGGATGACTGCATGAAAGTCATATTCAGTGATGAATCTGGAATCTGCATTGGGCAAGGTGATGATGCTGTAACCTTTGCTTGGTGCCGTTCCAATGAGATTTACAAAGATGACTACCTGAAGAGAACGTAAATTTCCAGTCATTGATGATATGGGGCTGCGTGTCAGGTAAAGGCACTGGGGAGATGGCTGTCATTACATCATCAATAAATGCACAAGTTTACGTTGATATTTTGGACACTTTTCTTATCCCATCAATTGAAAGGATGTTTGGGGACGATGAAATAATTTTTCAAGATGATAATGCATCTTGCCATAGAGCAAAAACTGTGAAAACATTCCTTGCAAAAAGACACATAGGGTCAATGTCATGGCCTGCAAATAGTCCGGCTCTTAATCCAATTGAAAATCTTTGGTGGAAGTTGAAGAAAATGGTCCATGACAAGGGTCCAACCGGCAAAGCTGATCTGGCAACAGCAATCAGAGAAAGTTGGAGCCAGATTGATGAAGAGTACTGTTTGTCACTCATTAAGTCCATGCCTCAGAGACTGCAAGCTGTTATAAAAGCCAGAGGTGGTGCAACAAAATACTAGTGATGTGTTGGAGCGTTCTTTTGTTTTTCATGATTCCATAATTTATTCCTCAGAATTGAGTGATTCCATATTTTTTTCCCCCTGCTTGGTCTAAAAAAGTAACCATTACTGACTGCCACAAATTTTTTTCCTGATTTCTTATAGTGTTTCTTAAAGCCAGAAAGTTGCCATTTGAAATGACTTGAGTTTTGTGTCATGTCTGTGATCTGCTTTTTTCTACAAAATTAAACAACTGAATGAACATCCTCCGAGGCCGGTGATTCCATAATTTTTGCCAGGGGTTGTAGTAATAGTCTGAACAAATTTCTTTCTGAGGAATAAAATGCAGGGACAGAAATCTTTTCTCGCATAGTGCAGCAGAAAATCTTTCACATGGTGATACAAGCACCAATTTCATCACAAATACTCCTTAGATATTAATCTCTTGAAAAGCAGACTGGCCACTTGAATTTTCAATAGGTGGCCAGGTAGGCGTCAAAATTAAAAGATGTTCCAATCATATTGAGAACTATACCACATTATTTGTCTGAACATAAATAGTCCAAAAAGGTATAGTTTGGACCATCTATGACAATGTTATGGAGTTACTGAGTAAAAACACTGAAAATGGGGACAAAGGCCAGTTTCAGTTTGTACAGGGGTCAAAATTTAAAGTGACTCCAATTTTGGTAAAAAGTGGTGCAAATTATCGGTTGAGGTAATAGGACTAATAAATTGAATAGTTTTGACCGTGCTGAATGTTTGCTGCCCAAAGGATTCTATGACATACAGTAGTGTTCAGAATAATAGTAGTGCTATGTGACTAAAAAGATTAATCCAGGTTTTGAGTATATTTCTTATTGTTACATGGGAAACAAGGTACCAGTAGATTCAGTAGATTTTCACAAATCCAACAAGACCAAGCATTCATGATATGCACACTCTTAA
Organism: Thalassophryne amazonica; assembly: GCF_902500255.1. NCBI lineage: Eukaryota > Metazoa > Chordata > Actinopteri > Batrachoidiformes > Batrachoididae > Thalassophryne > Thalassophryne amazonica. The sequence goes on from NC_047122.1 coordinate 16,928,580, forward strand.
GGCTATGAAATTGGCCTATTAGTAAAAAAAAAAAAAAAAGTAGAAAAGGGGGTGTTCACAATAATAGTGTGGCATTTAGTCAGTGAGTTCATCAATTTTGTGGAACAAACAGGTGTGAATCAGGTGTCCCCTATTTAAGGATGAAGCCAGCACCTGTTGAACATGCTTTTCTCTTTGAAAGCCTGAGGAAAATGGGACGTTCAAGACATTGTTCAGAAGAACAGAGTAGTTTGATTAAAACGTTGATTGGAGAGGGGAAAACTTATACGCAGGTGCAAAAAATTATAGGCTGTTCATCTACAATGATCTCCAATGCTTTAAAATAGACAAAAAAAACAGAGACGTGTGGAAGAAAACAGAAAACAACCATCAAAATGGATAGAAGAATAACCAGAATGGCAAAAGCTCACCCATTGATCAGCTCCAGGATGATCAAAGACAGTCTGGAGTTACCTATAAATGCTGTGACAGTTAAAAGACGCCTGTGTGAAGCTAATTTATTTGCAAGAATCCCCCGCAAAGTCTCTCTGTTAAATAAAAGACGTGCAGAAGAGGTTATAATCTGCCAAACAACACATCAACTGGCCTAAAGAGAAATGAATATTTTGTGGACTGATGAGAGTAAAATTGTTCTTTTTGGGTCCAAGGGCCACAGACAGTTTGTGAGACGACCCCCAAACTCTGAATTCAAGCCACAGTTCACAGTGAAGACAGTGAAGCATGGTGGTGCAAGCATCATGATATGGGCATGTTTCTCCTACTATGGTGTTGGGCCTATATATCACATACCAGGTATCGGATCAGTTTGGATATGTCAAAATACTTGAAGAGGTCATGTTGCCTTATGCTGAAGAGGACATGCACTTGAAATGGGTGTTTCAACAAGACAATGACCCAAAGCACACTAGTACACGAGCAAAATCTTGGTTCCAAACCAACAAAATTAATGCCTCTTAGATATGAAGAAATCATGAAAAACTGTGGTTATACAACTAAATACTAGTTTAGTGATTCACAGGATTGCTAAAAAAGCAGTTTGAACATAATAGTTTTGAGTTTGTAGCGTCAACAGCAGATGCTACTATTATTGTGAACACCCCCTTTTATACTTGTTTTTACTAATACCCCAATTTCATAGCCTTAAGAGTGTGCATATTATGAATGCTTGGTCTTGTTGGATTTGTGAGAATCTACTGGTACCTTGTTTCCCATGTAACAATAAGAAATATACTCAAAACCTGGATCAATCTTTTTAGTCACATAGCATTACTATTATTCTGAACAATACTGTATGTTACCCCATAATGACTAAGCATTGCACATGGTGAAAACTGTTCATTTTTAAAGCCCTGTTAACCAATAATTTGCATCACCTTTTACCTAAATTGAAGCAACTTTTTTTGACCCCTGTACAAACTGAAACTGACCTTTGTTACCATTATTTATTTTTGCTGTTTTAGCACACAACATTCAGTTCTATAGTCCAAATTATTTGGACTCTATAACCAGACAAATAATGTCATATGCTTTGCAATATGATTGGAGCATTTTAAAATGTTGACCCGTGTAATTCTTCACTGACCTCTCTCTGGCCGTCCTGCTGGATTTTCAAGTGACTAGCTGTTTTTTTTTCCCTCAAACAATTATTTATGAAGAATATTCATGCAAAATCTGATGCTTCTATCGCCAAGTGAAGGATTCCGGCCAAAAATCATACTTATCTGCTCCACTAAACCACTTTTCCGGGTGAAAACTGATCTTTTATTTTTGGCGTGGTTCCCAATTTAAGCAGTGCTCCCCCCCACGGCAGCTGGGATGCAAACTGGAGGAAAAATGTGAAGTCAACTAAAAGTTAATGGTGTTGCCATTATCCACAGCTCTTTCACACACACACACACACACACACACACACACACACACACACACACACACACACACACACACACACACACACACACACACACACACACACACACACACACACACACACACACACACACACACACACACACACACACACACACACACACACACACACACACACACACACCAGGATCAAGTGCTGACAGTTTATGTTAGCTTCCAGGTCTCTGGACTCTAGAAGATCCCTAAATGCACCAAAATACAGAAAGAAAACTGTCCACATCACTGTAAAAACTGTGGTCATTAAAAACAAACTCTCCATCTCGTGTGTCTGAATGAAGACCACAAATAAACCCATGTGGTGCAGGAGATAAACATAAGTTACTTGGATGTAACTAAGGTTCTATGATTTATGCCCAGCCTAGGGTTGAAGCTATTTCAATAAAGGACACCCCTTTAAAAACTGTTCTTTCCAATTTTAGGTGGAGTTCTAAACCAGTTTAGGTCAACAGCACCAGTTTGGGAACCACTGGGATTATTCCCGATGTTGGATTTCTAACAGCACAGTGCAACAGTGCCCTCTGAAGTGTTAAAAATGTCTGTGCATACTGCACAACCCTAGAAACCACACACACACACACACACACACACACACACACACACACACACACACACACACACACACACACACACACACACACACACACACACACACACACACACAGATTTTGGGAAGTCCCGTCTTCTCCACTCGGCTCTGTGGTTACACGATGTCATTTCCTGTGTGTAGTTTCTGTGGCTGTGCAGTCGACTCCACTGGCGTCTGAAGTCACATGATGTCAGATTCCTTTATTCTTGCCACAACAAAGGCCGTCTCGAGCCTGAACGTGTGTGCACGAGCACACGTTTAAAGTGGCTCCTCGCAGGCTGATGTGTAATCCTCAGGGTTCAGGGTCAGATTTAGGCACAGTCCTTTTGTTAAACATTCAGGTAGGCTTTGAGAAAAATCAGTGTAATGCCCCCTGAAGTGTCAAAAACATCCCCAAAATGGTCCAGCCCAGTCCACATTTTAAACAAAGTCCAGCTGTGGTCCTGCTGGAGCACTGGTCAGCCACTAACTAGGTTACTACAGCTTGACCCACAGCTGCTTATTTATTCTTGCCTGTGCTCTGAATATACAACAGCAGTTATTTTTTTTTTAAGTTTGACATTATAAATATAAAAACTCTGATAGCGGTAGCCTCCGCAGCTCAACGGTTAAAGAAAGAGAAAAAAAGTGTAAAGGCTTAGGCTGAATTATATCGATATTAAGATGCCCCTTAGAATATATATACAGATCTTAACCATTAAAATGAGAGATTTTCCAGGTTTGTATCAAATGACCATGTTGAAATATATTTCGATTTCATATATATCTGAATAAAATATATTTGAAGATTTTCTTCTTCTGTATCTCATACAAAAACAGAAGGCAGGCTGGTACTGTTTGTGTGAGATAAACACTTTCTGGGGGAAAACCTCGCATTGGCTTCAAAAGGCACAATTTGGAAATCATTAAATGGGCGCGTTTTGTTTTTCAAGCTATACGATAAAATCTCAAAAATACGTTTCTAAAGATCGGACTGAAGGTTTGCCTGAGTTAACCTTGATGCTCGACATTCACGATTCCTGCTCGCCACTGACGAACCAGTCGCTGCGCTGTGAAGCATCAGGCCCACAGAGTGGCCGTTATCTCCAATACACACACAGCCCTCAGATCAAATGCCCATAAAGTCCAAACGAAGAACAGGAACCAAGACTGGGAATGCAGAAGGAAACTATTTCTAATGCCCTCAAAGACCCCGCCTCCTCCAAACACTGACATCAATTCCATCGTAAAGCTTCATTCGTAGCTCTGTCCTCTTTCCAAAGACGTGGAGGTTTTTTTTTTTTCTCTGTACAGCGGAGCCACATCCAACAGCTCGTTAACATCCAGTTTATTAACGCCTGCCATTGAAGAGGCTGAGAAATCAAAGTCAGTTCTCTGTAGGTGTCCCTGTAATGTGGATGTCCATCGTGATTATCACTGACGATAATGAACCATCTGAGGGTGAAGAGTCTGCTTAGCGCAGTCCTGATACTGATTTCTGGAGAAGTGATTGGCGAGTACTTTGTAATCACAGAAGAACAAAAATTCTTAATAAAAAAAAAAAATAATAAAAACCTACGTTCCTCTTCAATCTGTGAGAGCCACTGAGCCTGACTGCAGACTGAGGCACTTCTGTAATCTCTATCAGGGCTTTTCAAAGTGTATTTCTAACACCTGTCCAGACAGTAAAGAGCCTGACTCAGTTTCCTGCCTTACATTTTTGGGCAGTGCACGATTAGCCAACACCACCAAAGCTGATCTGTGCAGAGTCAACGTGGACCGATCCTGGCACGCTGTGACTTCATGGTCTAACTGGCATTACGAGGCCGTGCAGGACCTGAGAAGTTGGTGCGCTATTCCTACAGGCATTAAGAGTAGGACAGTCAGTTTGAAAAGTCAGTCTTAGTGTTGTACACCACAGAAGAACCGCGGCTGTGTTCGTGCTGAAAAGGTACCAGGAAGAAACGCGCTTCTCCTTTTGCAGTAAATTAGAGGCTACACAGGCAGGTCTGCGTTAAGGACTTAAAACGTCCCATAATGCCAAGTGGCTTTTTGTGAGTGAGTTTGCCACCAGAAGCTTCAGACAGCAAATGCAGGGTACACTCACTCCTTCAAGCACCAGGCAACTCGCAAGACAGGCTTAAGAAAGAAAGGTCAAAAAGTCAAACACCTGAAATTCATTTTAAATTTTGTTTCTTGAACTTTTGTTCGACAGGGTGGATCCAAAAAGTAGAAGTAATCTCCTCCGATACATAATAATGATCTGGAAGGACTGAAGACTGAAGCCTGCTTCAGACGAGAAGCGTCATGTTGTATAAAATCACTGGGTTTGTTTGTGTGTTTCAGATCCAGGCAGGACACACCAGCACGTGGTGCGCTCAGCAGCCTGTGTTTTCCAGAGACAACTGCGCCGTCGCCCGTTGCAACTCAGAACTTGCTCTACGCTGAGCAGGAGGCGGCGGCAGCATCAACCCTAAGATAACTCCACCCCCTCCTCTGTTATCCACCTCCCCCCCTCTCTTCCTCTCCACCTCACACTCTGCCTTCACTTTCTTGTCCTCTGCCTCATCTCTCTCTCCATCTGCCTCCATCTTCTGGTCTTCGCTCCAGCGGCGTTTGAAGCGTAGCTTCAGTGGGATGCACTGTGTGCCTCCGGGGCTGATGGGAGCTGACCCCTGACCCGGTTCACACTTCAGCCCAATCAGAGGGAAGTCCAGGCTAGTGGCACCAAGAGAGGGCGTGGCTGGAGTTTTGAAAACATCTTCATCCTCTTCCACGTCGTCATCTGGTTTATGGTGCGGAGGAGGCGGGGCAGAGGCGCTCCCATCTGTTCCGTTGGCCTGGTGATGGTTAAGACTGTGACAATGGTGAGGCGTCGGGGTGAAGACGTCACCTTCATCATCATCGTCGATGTGATTGTGCTCCTCTTCCTCGCTGATGTCTGTTACCTCGACTTCCTCCTCAGACTCTATGTCTGAGATGGGCTCCACCTGGACAAGAGGACATTTTTTAAAATGTGCTCACAGAGTTTTGACTCAATGAGTGTCTTCGCATTTATCAAGATGTCTGACACCAAGAATCATTTGTGTCCCGTAACTACTGAAAAAAACAACACACACACAAAAAAAACAAAAAACAGAAAACTATCCCTTAATTTTCATGAACTTTACTTAAGAGTTTTGTTTGCTTCTGTCTGGATTGAGAAGCCAAACCAAAAACCACAGAAGACTGTTTGAAAATTGGTGCCTGTAGCTCTTAGCATTAGTGGTCTCACCTTGATCTTTGGAGGTGCTGCAGCTAAGACAGAGTTGCTCATCTGTGCGGACTCTGAGAATGAAGGCGTCTGATTGGAGGAGGAGCTCGTTGCTTCTCTCTGTTTGCGGCCGAGTGGTGGTGGCTGCAGCTTGAACTTGAATGGCGACAGATGTTGCTGACCCTGAAGACCTTCCTCTCCGCTGCCTGGCTGCTGGCTGAGGGAATGAGAGAGAGACAGGGGCAGGCTGTGGAGATGAGCACCTGGTGGGCCGGAAGCCAGCTTCTCTGGGGCGGGGCGGTGAGGCTGTGGGACGACGATGTTGGGATAGTGGAGGAAAGCTCGAGGACTGAGGTGGTAGTTGTAAACAGACTGTGTGTGAGCCTGCAGGTAGTGCTTCATGTCCTCTGGATTAAAGGAGAAGTGGGAGCCCAGCATGGGGGAGGACAGAGAGGGGGAGGGGGTGTAAGGAAGGTGGGAGGTCGGGGTCATGGATAGGGCCGGGGACAGAGTTGGGGCTAGTAGACCTCCGGGGCCTGGGAGAGGAGAGACGGGGAAAGGGGAAAGAGGCTCAGGGTGGACCCTGGGGGCAGGTCTGGGGAGGCCTGCTGGATTTGGGGCAGCGCCATAGACCCTGAAGAGAGACTCGTGAGGCATCCTGGGAGGAAGAAGGCCACGGAAAGCCCTCTCAGGACCCAGACCTCTCTCCTCAGATCCCACAGCCTCCTCCAGCTCCGAGTTAGTGGAGGTGCCATCGCTGCAGTCACTGACGGAGCCGCGTGCCATACGGCGAGCCACGCTGCTGAACATTCCTGGACTGCGCAGCTCCTCACTGGATGACAGGACCTCAGAGGGTGTAGAGGGGGGAAAGCGGAAGTGGGTGCTTCCGGTTGGCACAGGAGGGGCGCTCTGGGGGACGCCCCGACCTGTGAAGGAATGAGGTTTAAGTTAGTGGAATTACAGATTCCAAGTGTTACTGAAGTCACAAAATCAGAGCATTTAACCACATTATTCACAAACACAGTCAGGTCAGTCAGTAACTGGACAGTGATTTGGGAGTGGGGCATAAGTAAAACTGCATAGTTCATCCGAGCCAGCGTGCATGATCACACTTTTCAGGATTTTGGGAATACACCTGCATTTTTAATTCTGAACGTACCCCACTGTTGTGTGTGGGCACATTACGTCAAGATAAATTGGACAATGTCTTCATTTGATCCATTTTTCCATTATCTCACAAATATACAGAAGAAGCAAATAAATTTCAATCAGTGGTTTGAAGGGTGCCTGAACTCCTGAAGGCACCACAAAACCATCCAACCAACAACGCTGTCAGAGTGCATTTGGAAAGTTTTTGGATTGGATGAGTTGACATTTTTGGCCATTGAAAGGAGCGCTTCAGTTTCTAACAGCTTGAACAATCTGACAGATTCACTTTATCAGATTTACTGTGGACAAAAATTTTGATAGGTGGAGAATGAAAATATAAAACAGGAATCTTATACTGAAGAGAACGGGGGGGGGGGGGGGGGTCCTAATGAGTAGGTGAGCGTCAGTCTCCCACACATCCAACACTTTCAGGTTCACTGCACGCACACACAAAGAAAACACCGGGTTACACAAAGCCACAGGTTCCCCTCTCTTCTACCCCCCTGCCCCTCCCCTCCCCACCCTGCCAGGGGAACTGCAGCGGTACAATAAATTTTTTGGCATCAGTGCAGGTGCCAGAATTAAATACTGGAAAAGTCACTCTTACTGCCATCACAAACATGGGTTGGGTTCCTCCAGTTTTTCCAGAACCTCTGAAAGTGTGCGTTTATGTGTGTGTTTCTCAAAAATCACAGCACCTCTAAACCCTGTGTGTCCGAGAATATAAAGGTGGGGGGGGGGGGGGGGGGGGGTGTTTATCGACGACAGAGTACGTTTGTGAGAGTGTGGTGTGGGCTTGTGCATCCGTCCAGATTGATGTGTGTGTGTGTGTGTGTGTGTGTATAACTGTCATATCACAACATGTCAGTGTGTGGGCCACATCACACAGAGGCTATAATTAAAGTTTCGTGCTGCACTTATGTCACTCGGAATTCAACGGTCCATATGGACTGTGTTTACACTGGGTGGCCGGGACCAGAACCAGAGACGACTTCAGAGGAGGGAGGAGACGGATAAACTGGGACGTGGCACACTGACGTCAAACAAAAACGTGCACACGAGAGCTGCGCTACTGCTTATTTTCATAATCTCTTATTCTGGTCTTTATATTTACTGTCATGACTGCGGTTTTATCTAACACAGAAAAAAGTTCTGTGTTGAGAAAGGGGGTGTGGTTATTAATAACATTGCTAGCAGACTGCAAACACATCTGTGTGCAGGCAACACCCCCAAACTCACATGTGGAGAGCCACAGATTTAATATACGTCAGTGGACTAAACTCTAACATCTTTACCCAAGGCCAACAAATATGGCCATCGGGTATTGTGAAGACTTTGCCTCCGTCCGTCTGTCCATCTGCCCATCCGTCCGTGCTCAGCATAAGTCCAGTCCTATTACTGCCGGGGTCTTCAAATTCATAGAGAACATTCTTGGGACACAGACCTTGGACAAGTTCAGAAATGGCTAATTTTCATGTACTGTAAGAGGTTAAAAAGACAAATTCTGTTTTAATCTGTCTTTTTTTTTTTTTTTTTTTTTTTTTTTTTTTTTTGAGGGCCGGGGGTGACAGCCAATCACAGTACAGTGGTATCATGATGTCAGTGGGTCTAGCTAGCTCCAAACTCAGTTTCATTTGGGTGTAAATATAACATATTTGTTATATACTATGTACGAGGTCTGTTAGAAAAGTATCGGACCTTTTTATTTTTTGCAAAAACCTGATGGATTTGAATCATGTGTGCTTGCATGAGCAAACCTTGAACCTTTGTGCGCATGCGTGAACTTTTTAACGCCTGTCGATTGCATCATTTTCTGGTAAGCAGCCTTTGTGTGAGGACATGTGTTGTGCGCTCGGCGGATTTTCATTCCAAGGAAAAAGACGGAATGACTGGAGCAGCGCTGCATCAAATTTTGCCATAAACTGGGCGACAGCCAGGTGGAAACCATTCGGATGATTCAGACAGCTTTCGGTGACTTTTCAGTCGTGTGACTATCCGAGAAATTGTGGAAGAGGTGGGCATGTCACAGCATGTCTTTTTGTGCCGCCGTCAGCAGCAGCATGAATTTCACAGCCACTCTTTTCATGGCCAAATCACAGTGGAATGTCACAGTGGAATGTGCCGAAAAAGTGCTGATATCCACCTTTTCCGCAATTTCTCGGACAGTCACACGACGGTCCCGCATCACCACAGTGTTCACTCTGGAAATGATCTGGTCATTTCTGCATGTTGATGGCCGACCGGAGCGTGGCTCGCTCTCCACCAATGCGTGGCTCGCTCTCCACCGTTACGCGGACGTCTTTAAACTGGTTGTACCGCTCCTTAATCTGTGTGATGCTCATAGCATCGTCACCGAAAGCCGTCTGAATCATCCGAATGGTTTCCACCTGGCTGTCACCCAGTTTATGGCAAAATTTGATGCGGCGCTGCTCCAGTCGTTCCATCTTTTTCCTTGAAATGAAAATCCGCAGAGCGCACAACACACGTCTTACACAAAGGCTGCTTACCAGGAAATGATGCAATCGACAGGCGTGAAAAAGTTCACGCATGCGCACGAAGGTTCAAGGTTTGCTCATGCAAGCACACGTGATTCAAATCCATCAGGTTTTTGCAAAAAATAAAAAGGTCCGATACATTTTTAACAGACCTCGTAAAAGCTAGCGAGAAATAAACATTTCTAAAACTGAAAACGCTGTTTTTTTGGAACCTTATAACACCTGTGGAAGGATTTACAAGACATTTCATGAATGTCGGCTTGCACGCTAACATACGCTAAGTCAAAGCTAACTTCAGCACTTGTCAAAAGCTTATATGCACATACACGCAACGTAAATATTGTTAATGATTGATTGAGGAGATTTACTGAACATCTACATAATTTCAATTTCTTTTCATTTATATAGCGCCAAATCACAACAGAGATGCCTCAAAGCGCTTCACACAGGTAAGGTCTAACCTTCCCAACCCCTAGAGCAACAGTAGTAAGGAAAAACTCCCTCTGAGGAAGAAGCCTCAAGCAGACCAGACTCAAAGGGGTGACCCTCTGCCTGGGCCATGCTACAAACATAAATTACAGAACAATTCACAGACAAATATACAAGAAATGCTATTGGCGCACAGGACAGGAGGATTGCCAACACAAATACAACTCCCATCTCTGGATGGAGCTGCACCTTAAACAGAGAGAAAAAAAAACAGAATCAGGGATCAGAAAGACAAAAAATACTGTATCATTTGCCAGCATTAATCAACAAGAAAAGGTTGAGGCTGCAGCCCGCTCCAATTACTAATAAATGAATTAAAAGAGTAAAAAGCGTAAAACAAAACTGTACCAGTATGCTAGCCAATAGAATCTCAATAATTAAGGTAAATATCAATTGCGCATGTGTGTATAATCTCTCTCTATATCTATCTATCTATCTATATAGACACACAGACACACACACACACACACACTTAGATTAAAAACAAGACAGGGTTTGTTTTGGTGACAGACAACGATTTAAACGAGCTTATTGATGGTGCAGTAAGCCGTCTGGAGGCATTTGCAACATTTGTTCAGATGTCTGTAACAAAGTGCTGTTGGATGAAGAGCTCAACAAATTTCTGTCGCAAATTTTTGCAGGACTGAGGAAAGCAGACGACAATCTGGACACAATGAAGTGAATGCACAGCATCAGCTACAGACTACATCTTCAGCATTGTTTTGAACTATTCAACTGTTTTTTCAAGCTGACAGAGCAACTGTGGACTGGACTGCTATTTAAAGTTCATGTTTGACTGTTTGGAACCACTTGACTTCAAAGGGCCAGTGATGCACACCAAAATGTAAGTGTCTTTTCTCTTGTTTATAAATTAATAAACTATCAAATGATAAGGATGTGTTTTAGGCATTATATAAAACAAATGAATGTTTTTTTTTTCATTTGTGCAATGGTAAGAATATTTCATGAGGTGAAAGATGAAACGTTCCATTCAGCTCGGCTGCGCCTCATTGAATGGAACGTTTCATCTTTCACCTCATGAAATATTGTTATCATTGCATTCACAAACATTCATTATTTGTATAATATGAATAGTTGGGAATGGAGTGTAGCTACATGGAGTTGTTTGGCACATTTCCTGGGCCATTTGAATTGGAGTATAAGTAGGGCCGAGGTGGCTAGAAGTCAACAAAGAAGACCTGGGGAAAAAGTTACTTTTCCTGACTTGTGCCGAGTGGTGTGCCTACTCATTAGGACTCTGCACCAACCACAGTCAGGCAACATTTGTTGGTGAAATTAGCCAAGATGCCCAGAGTTATAGCACTTGTTTTTTTACACTACAGACAATCATCAGTACATGTCATATTTTTTTTTGTCTCAAGCCTTTAAACATAATCCCATTTTAGTTACTTTAATTTCTCTTATGGAGCTCAAAACACAATGAAAATCAAAATGCCACTTGTCAATGTCAGATGCTGCAAACTGCCTCATTGTGGGTTTAATGTGGGAACACTGCAGTGACAATGTAATGTTGAATATGTACATATTAATAATCGTGTATGGTGTGCACGTACCAGAGCCCATGTCGATGAAGGGATAGTTGACTAGCACGAGTTTGTTGAAGTTGAACTTGTAGGTAAACCTCTTCCCTTTAGTCTTGTGAAGAATTCTCTTGTTGTAGTAGTATCTGGAGAAAACAAGACGGAGACAGTGTTAGAGAGCTAGCATACTGAGCACAACCACCAAAGCTCCAAAAACTTTAAAAATAAATTAAGCACATAGCCCCATAAAACATGCTACTGCAATGGATCAAAGTTCATTGAAATATTTTCCTGGAGGAACTACAGAAGAGATAGATGATAGACAGACACTTTAATGATCCAAAAGGAAATTTAAACACCCCGTAGCTCAAGACACATACTTATACAGTACATTCAACACACACAAAGACAGGGAAAAAGCACAAACACCTTAAGAATGGACATTCACGGTGAGGGTACATTCCCCATTCAACATAACATAAATTAACATAAAATTCCTACAAAGAGCTCCTAAAACTCACAGAACCACTCTGATCAACATGTCACTAAACCCAACACTTGAACTGAGTTGAACTGAAGCAGACCATTAGTGACCATTAGTGAAACAAATCCATGATTAATGACCAAAAGATTTCTCTGATTAATGGTGCTTACATTTAGTTAAAGTGGTGAAATAATGTATTACAGGATACAAAAACACAACCCATTGCTTAATAATCACATTACTCTGTATGCAGCGTGTAGGTGAGCTGCTCCCAGTGTCAACACTGGGTTAAATTCCATCTCTGATACACAGAGAAGTGAATACAAGATGCTGACAGCTCATCAAAAACCTGATAAAAAAAAGGTTACGTGACACTTCATTAGCCTCAGACCGAAACCACATTAACATTTCTTTACCCAAGAACTTCAAACCCAGTCTCTCTCATTGAGCTGTATGAAGTGCATAGAATGCAGATGTAAACAGATGTTCAGTGGGGTTTGTTCATAAAAAATACTGACTCATCTGCATGCAGTATTGAAAAATGGCCTGTTTTTGCCAACACCTGACATCATCAAGCTGCCATCAATGAAAATGACAAAATATTGAACAGAAATGGTTATACCTTTAATAACGCACACGAAGGGAAAAACACAAAATGCAATTAAGAACATAGAAAAATAATAGGTGTGTCAACGATAGTAAACCAGGTTTTGAATTTTTGGCTAAAAATGACAATGTGGACACATTCCAAAGACAAATAAAACTGGGGTGCAGAGGCTGTCCCAGTCGCTGGAATAAGCTTACATAAACCTTGATTTATGTAAACGGCAGTGGAAAAATCATTCAAACTTCATTTTCCTCAAGTGTACGAATTTGGTTTTATGATACAACACGTGTTAAGTCTGTCAGAATGTCTAGTTTATTTCCATATAAGGTTATTTCAAAATAACAGTTGCAAAACAGATTTATTCTTCTTTTTATTCACCATGTCAGATTTGGGCCAGCAGTTTATATATTCAGAGATTAAACCAACCTAGGAGACTACAGAAATTGGTTGTAAACGCATCTGAATTCACAATTGTAATGATTAGAGGTCAATCAGGGAATCTTTATAACCTAAGTACAGAATCAATGTTTTGTGTACAAAATAAATAAAGAATAATTAAGAAACCATGGTATACAGAGCAAAATACTGCATAGGAAATATCTGAAGTACACAGGGATGAAAGTGGTGAAACACAGAAAAAGCTGAAACCCAAAATTATCCCCCATCGATGGCAAAATTTTTGAATTCTAGAAGCTCTACAATGCAATCTGGGGCTATTCCAGACAACAAACTGCAGTGAGTGCACTCATTTTGGTGAGGAAAAAAAACCCAACTTTCCTTCTTCAAAATCACTCCTCAAGTAGTATTTTGCCTTTACTAGAATGCAGCAGTTTTCTATCTTGGCATAGTTCAGGAGGAAATCACTGAAGAAATGAACAAATTAAAAATATGGATTGACAAACAAATAGTCATTAAACTTAAATAAAACAAAACTGTTATTTGGGAACTGCGAAATGAATGAGCAAATACAAATACAGATAGATGGGGTGTAAATTGAAACGGTTAATGAAAATAAATTTCTTGCAGCAATAATAACAGATGAGAAAATCAGTTGGAAACCACACATGACATAAAAACAAACGAAATTATCAAGAACATTTCAGTGTAAAAAAAAAAAAAAAAAGCCAAACATGTTCTGGATCACAAATCACTTTGCACTTATTTAGTTTATGTTCAAAATAAACCTTCAAATAAATAGTTCAACAGTAAACATCCAGGAGTCACCAGGTAAGTTTGAGATGCTCACTGTGAGGATCACTGTGAAACTACAAAATATAAATAAAAATAAATGGAAAAAAAAATTACAATTTGTAATGCATTTGACTTGATTACATCAACAATGCTGAGTCATTAATTATTATACTGAACACAAATACACACAAACGTGCTGAGAGGTGTCAGCTTAATGCTGACTTTAACATTGAAAATGCTATAGACATGCTAATGCGTTAGCATCGCTCCGGTTTTTAAGTTATAAAACACATCTATCAACTGTTTCAGAAGACCATAACAGGTCAGTTTAACATAAAAAGGTAAATATTACTCTCAGACATATGCTCTTTAGGGTTTTAGCAGGGAAAAATGAAGAGAATGTGAAATAAAAACCAACAGCTTTACTTCAAGGGCCCCTTGCTGCCCAACAAGATGCCTGATGGAAAAAGTACAATAAAATACAACTGTGCTCTTAAAGTGACAGCCACAGAAATTATTACTGTGATATTATTGAACACATTCTGATTTGTGCTGTCAGTGGAGTAAACTAAAGAACAAACGAGATTATGTGAATCAGGAGTTCACATAGAATAGAATGTTTTTTTTTTAAATTTTTTTATTGTCATTGCATTTAAATACAACAAAATTGAAAAACTGCTCCAGAAAGGTACCTCAATGCAAAAATCCGTTCCATAAAAACACATCTCACAGATCATTTCATTGCAAACACACACCCTCATAAATACTAGGGATGGGTATTGATAAGATTTTAACAATATCGATGCCATTATCGATTCCGCTTATCGATCCGATTCCTTATTGAAACCACTTGTGAATTTTCTGTGTACTAAAAGTAGGCTTTACAGGTTTTCTATGTCAACAACATTTTAAATTGGTTACTGGATCCTTTATCTCTAGACATTAAAAAAAAAGAAAAAAAAAAGAAATAAAATCTGGGGAAACAACTTTATTCAAATTCATTCCAGTAGTATTCTGCTCTTACTAGGATGCAGCAGTTTTCTAGCTTGGCAGATAGTTCAGGAGGAAACCACTGAAGAAATTAAATTGAAAATATGATTTGACCAAAACAAATTGTCATTAAACTTAAATAAAGGAGGGATGAAGTGGAGGTGTAAGACTTACTAGGTGTTCACAGAAAACAGTCATCTATTTCTATATGTATTTATTTATTTTCATTGTTAGTTGGTTTTATCTTTTGTTATGTTTTGTTTCATCAGATTCTTTATGTCTCTCTCTCTAAAATTGTATTGTAGCATTATTAGTTATTATGAGTTATTATTCTATTATTGTTGTTGTTGCTATTATTAATATATGAATAAAAATAAATTTAAAAATTACAATTTGACTTGTTTACGACAACAAACACTGAGCCATCAATTATTATACAGAAAACAAATGCACACAGACGTTGAGATGCGAACAGCTTAATGCTAACTTTAACATTGAAAACACCATAGACATGCTAACGCGTTAGTATCTGTCCCGTTTTTAAGTTATAAAATACATCAACTGCTTCAGAAGACCTTAACAGGTCAGTTCAACATAAAAAAGGTAAATATTACTCACAGACATATGCTTTTTAGGATTTTAGCAGGGAAAAATTAAGATAAAGCAAAATAAAACAATGAACCAACTGCTTCGATCTGCGAATCACTGCTTCGATTGATTCAAGGTTCAAAGCAAAGCCGCGCTGCAGAAACGTTCATGACAGACCTGCTGCAGGGTGTGTAATCAATGTAGAGAAACGATCATTTACCCCCAAAAACAATGGTGACTCAGAGCACAAACCTCTGCCAACACTAGTTTCCAATTCCACAAAATTTTACCTCGGGAAAATTTTCAAGGTCAAAGTCCTGTCAGAAGTGGCTTTTCATAAACTAAATAAGATGTGATCAAATGTCAGGAGTACGTATTTAGTTCATGTTTTTTGGTGGTGTTGTCAAGGACCTTTTCCCAACTTTTCCGTTCTGAATTCTTTTTCAGATAATTTTCACAGAACATTGGTCATCTCTGCTATGCCCAATTTGTCATTGCTTTTTGGCACTTGGTCTCTGACTGATATCTGGAAGACAAGACAAACAGGCATAAAACTGGAACATCCATTCAATTTTGGTGGTGTAGGTAAATCCAGAAAAAGAGTGATTGAAGCACTTTTGATTGAGATGATATGTAAAATGTACACCAAATGGGCTTTCAATATTAAATTCAAATGTCCACACAATCCAGATCAGCTCTGGATCAAACTGTCAGGCGATACTGAGTGCCAGTCTGCACCTCACTTTCAAATATGAGTGTGATTGGGGCATGCTTGATTAAGATATAATGTAAAATATACATTACATGGGTTTTCAGTGTTAAATTTAAATGGCCACAAAATCTGTAATCTGAATCAAACTGTCAGTCGATAAAATATACCATCCTACATAACACTCTCAAATATGAAAGATCTTCTGTGACAGAGTTATGAAGTTTTGAAAATTCATTCATGTTCAAGATAGGGGTTTTTCTATTTTTCCAAGATTTTCCTGACTATGACCTTTGACCTGTGACATTGGAAGTATAACACTATGTAACAAATTTTTATTTTTGTTTTGTTCCTGGGTACACAGTGTGTTTTCCTAACCTGTTATGCCTTAAATAAATAGAAAATAGCTGTTATTCCACAGAACCTTTGCTTCTGTGATCAGGACAATGATATTTTGAAATTTGTCTGTTTTCAAGAATATTCTCGATTTGCCTTCACTACTACTGAGTAGTCTTCTAGAATATTCGTTAACTGCTAGAACTGTCCAGAATTTTCTAGAGGTTTCCAGAATTATCTAGAAATTTCAAGAAACTTTTAGAACTTTCTAGAACGTTAAAAAAATAAAATCAAAGTTTGTGCTGAATGTAGTCATTTTTCCATAGACTTTAGACATAAGCAGTTGAAATATAACACTTAGAAGCCAGGAACAAAAATTGTGTTATATAGTGTAATCAGTTCTTGCCTATCAGGATAAGAATCTTCAATAAAAATTTCATAAAAATATATGAAAAAGTGTGGGCTCCAGGCTGTTCACAAACAAAAGGGTGAAAATAGAACCTCTGCTCAACTTTGAAGAAGAACTGATGTTACTGCCTGAGCATTCTTTAATCAAATCTATGATAGAAATGTACATGTAACTGTTTCAGTTTCAATAAATGTTGTGAGTTCATGATTTGGGTGTTATGAGCTTAAATACCTGATTGTCAAACATTTTGGAAACATGGTATGCAAAAGGTAAAAATATCATGGTCTAATTAAGTTAATTCCAGAGCTACTTGGTATATTTAGACTGACAAAGGAGGTCATTTTTAAGGCCATGATGCAAAAGCTTCAGGTGGGCTTTGCCCTCCTAGGTCCCCCACCAGGCGCCACTTAAGTGTGCCCCAAACTCTGGGCTTTTTAAGGTGATTTTTTTCCCCCCCATACTCTGCAAAAAAAAAAAAAAAAAACCAACAACAACAACAAAAACAAACAAACAAAAAATCCTGGTGAGTACCCTACAAGGGAGTGTTGAAGCAAAACAAAGGTGCTACAAGGTTCAGACCAAAACACCACCTTCCCTTTGACCAGACATCCCTCATCCCTTTGAGAAGGAAATACCAGTTGGAGCCCCTTACACCCCTGTTCCATAGAGCACTGTCCTATTATGACTGCCTACAATCCAAAAACAGTGCAAGAACAGGATGAAACAGCTTACTCCAGCTTGCCTCATAACAGACTGGCTTATAAAGTGTGGACCTGGCAATTGGCTGACTTATGAACTGTAGACCTGGCAACTGTTTGAAAACAAAAGTAAGGAGCTGTGCCCGGCTGCACCCCCAGCCAGAACAAACATCACTTCTGCTTCATTTTTAACCCAGATGGAGCACAATCAAACAGGTTTCAAGCTGTACTCACTAGGAATACACTGTTTAAAGACATCTGAACATGACTGAAGCTGACTACGAACACCCGGAAGTGCCAGTAAATCGGGATGAAATTTTTGATCAGCTCGAAAACTTCATCCTGATTTCAAAACCGATGCCGATGATGGCTGCAACTACATATATCAAGTTTGTTCAAGGCTGACAAAGATAGATCAAGAAGATACTATGATGCTTCAAAACTTGCCCGATTTGCTCTTCAAGATTAAACCATAAGGAACGGCACTCTGTGGAATAGCCCCATTAGCCACTCGAAGCGCTCTGCATCTGGAAAACCAGATCTGGTTTCATTAATAAATTATTTTCATTCCATGTTCATTGTAACTGTCCAAAAATTTAGTTTGGTCTTCAACAAATTCTTAGGAAAATAAAGTATCAAAAAAAGTATTAAATCTTGAAATCAGTTCTGTTAAGTAGGCTGTAAACGTACACTGCTACAGACCTGTATATAGAAGGTAGAATGAGAAAAAAAAAAAGACAGATGGACTGGAGGAGGGCTGACATATAATCAAGTGTTATGCGAGTGCATGTATGTGGTGATAAGGCAGTGTAACTAGTTACCATAATGGCAAACTATAAGCCACACCATCCTACAACACAGGAGGTGACACTGATGACTCACTCCATGCATGTTCATCAACACAGGTGAGAGAACAGACTGACAGCTAAAAAAAAAATAAAAATGCAGCAACCCACGTGTGCTCCACAGAGGGTGAAGGTGTGCACGTGCAAACCCGTTGCCACAGTTTAAGCAAACATCAGTCAAATCACAAAGCTGGAATTATACAAGAAAGATATAAATCAATCAATCGGAGATCAACAGTGTTAATGAGAAAAGGACCAAAATGTTCACGTGAGCCTTCAAGAAGACCAGAGATGTTAAAACGGCATGTGGCAGAGGTCTAACTCGTTTGAAAGATTTACAAGAGTCCTCATCACAACTTTCACTATTTGAGTTTCGATATTTGAAATGACCTTTTTATATCTTGCACAAAAACACATCTACATTATAATAGCCAAGTGGCCTCCATATGCTTGTGTGTGTGTGTGTGTGTATATGGCTTTGATCACTCAGAAACCGGGGAGAGCTGCCATTTGGTGTGCTTATGTATTTTGGGTCAAGGATAAATGGCAGCAAAACGTAAAGTTGACAGGACTAATATTTTTGGAGAAATTAGCAATTTTAGCTAACAAGTAAACAATGGACATTGTGCTGCAATGCACCATGGGAGTTCGGGATTTTAAATGTTATTGTGGTTCATGTTAGTTTAACAGTGTTGTTTGTGTTACTGATTTATTGTTTTTTTTTTTAGTTCAATTGGTTTGGCCAGTTTTAAGTGTCATGTTGCCGTTACCATGAGTGAAAAGAGTATTGCTTTTGATGTCTTTCACCACCACTTCTGTTTGTGTGCGCGAAAAATTAAAAGCACATGCTTTCAGCAGAATGCAGAAAAAAAAAAAGCTCTGTGTGCGACTGGGGACAGCTGACATTTGCTGTTTGTTATGCTTATGTATTTTGGGTCAAGGGTGAATGGCGCCAAAACGGATCATTGATAGGACTAATATTTTTTTTGAGAAACTACGGCTATTAGCTAACATTGCTAATTACATTCTGGATTAACACACCATTCCAGCAGGTGCCGGTAAATCTTTATATTAAAAGCGTGACTGACTGTGTGCATGATTTTATTTACCAACTTCAATGTAAGTACATAATACAATTGTAAATGCATTAAAAATACATGACGACACAAGAACCTAAACAACTTATAAATACATTAAGACAGCAAATTAACATAAAAAATAATTAACAGGAAATAAAAGGGCTGAGTTGTTGAGGTCTAAGGTTCTAAAAACATTCTGGACTCACACGCCATTCCAACTCATTATACAAGGTTTGCTTAATTTATTACCACCCTTGAAAAATGCCAGCTAGCTATTTTATAAACACTACCCAATCTAGAGCCCGCGGATCCCCACGGGCAACGCGCTAACATGGCATTAAGTCTTCACAAGGTAACTACAGAAAAGGAATTTATTACACTGAAGGAGGCCGATTATCTCTAATCTACAAGATGTTTTGGATTTCTAAGGGAAACATTTTCCCACAGGACATGATCCCAGCAATGAGTTGTTGACAGTGTCAGAGTGGAGTGGATGCAGTGAGCTCTCACATGCGCGCACATACGCACGCACAGACACATAATGAGACTGAGCTGATATGCATCACACATACTGACATTAATGCATTTAGATGCATTGTCATTTGCTCAGCATAATGTTGTAGGTGCTGTAAATGATAGGCTTACTACTATTGTTAATGCCATGCATAGTGCCTCTAAGGAGGCTGGGTGTGTTCCTAAAAAGGTTTTTAAACTTAAACCATACTGGTATCCGGAACTCAGCAAAATTAGAGATAAAAAGCATTTTTGGTGGTCTCTCTGGGTTGATGCTGGTAGGCCCAGACATGGTCCAGTGTTTGAGATTCTCAAAAGTGTTAAAGTATTTCGGGGCATTAGTATAAGGTACATGGACAACAAGGTACTTAGAGATACACTTAATCATTTGTATTATACAAAAAATATTAAAGGTTTCTGGAATAAACTTAAATGTCAGCAACAGTGTTCTGTACAGTCTTCACTTAGACCTGAGGATTCTGTCAGTTACTATAAAGGTATAATGTCTCACAGTATTAATAAATCACCTAATACTGATTCAGTGGAGTATTTTGTTACAGGAAAAGCTGAACTTCATAGGTTTGATAAATCTAGCCATTGTAGCATCACAGGGGATAATTTGAAAAATCTAATCCCGAAGCTAAATAAAGGGGTAGCCCCAGGGCTCAATGGAATTACATCTGAACATCTATTCAATGGTTTATCCAAATCTTTGTGTAACCAGTTAGCTAATATATTTTCTGTGATGTCATCATATGGTGTAGTACCTGATATTTTTAGACTAAGTGTAATAGTTCCTGTATTTAAAAAACCTATACTCGGTCCCAGTCTGTCAGAACATTATAGATCTATTACTTTGAGCTCTGTTCTCTCAAAAATTGCCAAAATGTTACTCATGCCGGACTTTGTGCCCTCAGACTTTCAGTTTGGTTTTAGAGAAGGTTTAGGTACAAATTTAGCTCTCTCTTATTAACAATTCCATAGCATATTTCAATAATCGCGGTTCACCTGTCTATATATGTTCATTAGATGCAGAGAAGTGTCTTGATTCAATTTCGAATGATGGTCTCCTGTTTAAATTGTATGATAAAATCCCACATGGGTATTTGTTATTTCTACAAAATTGGTATAAAAATAGCTATGCATGTGTCAGATGGAATCACAGGGTCAGCCCTTCTTTCCATGTAACTAAGGGTATGAAGCAGGGAAGTTTGTTATCTCCATCGCTTTTTAATATCTTTGTTAATGATTTGCTAATCAGTTTACAAAATACAAATACTGGTGTTAGAGTCTTCGATTACAAAGTCAACACGTGTGTATGCTGATGATGTAACAATACTGAGTTCAACTGCCCCAGGTCTCCAGTCACTTAATATCTGCACGAGTTACGCTGATGACTGGCAGTTTAATTTTGGCTTAAAGAAAACTCAAGTTTGTGTCGTGGGAAAAAGCCTACTAAAAACCACTCCTAGGCACCATTATTCACATTTGTTAAACGCATTACAAATCCCTACAGTGGTTGATGTTATAAACAATATTATGTACAGCTTAAATCATAGTGCCTTGTCTACTAGATCTCCTGTGCAACAAATCCAGTCTAGATTCCTTTCACATTATATTTTAAACAGTGAGATCATTAAGAACACATTACCGGATAAATTGATGTCACAGGGCGATAAGCCATTGGACTGTTTTTCTAATTTTAGTAAATTATCTATTGAATTTCAGTGTAATGGCACCACTGATTCTTTAAGAAATCTCTTATTTCATGAAAACATTGTTAAACCATGGTCTGCTAAGTTTACTCTTGTCAATTTACTCTGTCCTTTTAATTCTTTTATAGTTTTCGATTGTGTTTTTATTGTATGTTTTTAATTGGTGTATCTTTTTTTTTGATTGTGTGGATGTTTATTTTCCCCAATTTTGGGTTTAAAAAAAAATACGGCAAACAATACCTCACTCATTTCAGTGAAACTTTAAAACCCTTTGTGCCATGTGAGTTCTACAAAAAAAAAAAAAAAAAAAAAAAAAAACTGCAGTGAAGCATGTAAAACTGCATATAATGCTGGGGATTTGCAGTTCCTTAAAAAGACTCACACATGATTACAGCCCACATATGTCCTGCATGAGTGAATGATGTCAGGTAAGCTACAAGGACATGTTCTCAATCACACAGGATGAGCATAGTTGTAGTCTCACCTCAGCGCTCGGCTGAGCTTGTCATAGTTCATCTGGGGTTTACACTTCCTGGCCCCCCATAAGCGGGCCACCTCGTCCGGGTCCTTAATGACAAACTCTCCATAGTCTCCCTGCCAAGCGATGACGTCATGGTACTCTTCTTTCCTCAGCAGCTCTAGGATGAAGTGCCACAGCTGGATCTGTCTAGAGCCTGGACTTGACTCTGGCTTGTAAGCCCACTCCGGGAAGGCGAACCCTGCAAAGAGAAAGAATGATCCATAAACTGGAGGTAATGAGTGTATCCCTGTCCGATATTTTAAAGCAATTATCTCTGTGCAACTGTAGATTGATAACTCGGACACTTTTGGTATCAGGGTCAACAAACAAAATGTAAAGAGTACGATAACTGCACCCGATTATGAATCTAAAACCGGTCCTTACAGTCCCTGAAGACGGCATGTACCATGAGCAACTTACAAATGACGCATATCAACATCTTTCCACATGGAACAAGGCCAAGAGTGCAATTTTTGATGCTGTGCTTGAAACTTTGGTTAGCAGAGGTAAGATGGGAGGAATGAATACAAGTCATGGTGATGTTGGAAAGTAAATAACCATCAAATGGTTAAGATCAGTTTTTCCTGCTGTTGCACTAATGATGAGCTTTACAGAGGAGTCTGTTCCCACAGACTGGAGCCATATCAAAACTGTTATCTTCATCAAAGCTGGAGAATCAGCACTGTTAAAACAGACAGATTAACAGGCCTTGGCATATCTGCAGACTAAATATATGCTATGGGTTTTATAACTAGTATACACGCTCACACACCCACACCATTATCCAACCGTTAAAAGTAAAGTCTTTGTATTGTAAAGCAGTGGGTGGCAGTAAAAGACTCAACACTGCTCCAGCACAAGGCCAGGCTGAATAGCACAGGCACAGTGACTGACTGACTGACTGACTGACTGACTGACTGACTGACTGACTGACTGACACACACACACACACACACACACACACACACACACACACACACACACACACACACACACACACACACACACACACACACACACACACACACACACACACACACACACACACACACACACACACACACACCTCATTAGGACCAGATGTGCTTTGGCAATCAGGCTGAGAATGCTGAGGGTGGGGAAACATATGGGCACAATATAACAATGCCAAATTCTGCATGTGTTTATGCAACTGCAAAGAAAACCCACTATCCTAAATAGCAAGGTTACAATCACTTTCCCACACTCAACAAAGTCGGCCGTATCTGCGTAGCATTGACAGTGAACTGTTAACAATGATATGCTGAAGGCTGACAGACTACCACTGCTGGAACTTGGCAAAGCAGGCAAAGTTTAAACAGCTTTCTTACATCATCTCTGATCAGGGTCTCAAAACTTTGCAATCTTAAGTATTACAGGATACTGTTCAAGTTTTTCCCCCCAAAATAATTGCCTCACCAACATTTGGTTAGAGATTCTGCTGAAGTCTGACATCAGACAAAAGAATTAAATGCAAGCACACACACACCCACACACACACACCCACACACCTAAAAGCATGTGCTCCATTAGGTGCCAATAATCTGCCTGATCTGGATTATTAGTTAGGTTTAAGTTAATTTAATTTTCAAATAGTTACATTAAATAACATACACTCAACAAAAATATAAACGCAACACTTTTGGTTTTGCTCCCATTTTGTAAGAGATGAACTCAAAGATCTAAAACTTTTTCCACATACACAATATCACCATTTCCCTCAAATATTGTTCACAAACCAGTCTAAATCTGTGATAGTGAGCACTTCTCCTTTGCTGAGATAATCCATCCCACCTCAGAGATAATCCATCCCACCTCACAGGTGTGCCATACCAAGATGCTGATTAGACACCATGATTAGTGCACAGGTGTGCCTTAGACTGTCCACAATAAAAGGCCACTCTGAAAGGTGCAGTTTTGTTTTATTGGGATACCAGTAGGTATCTGGTGTGACCACCATTTGCCTCATGCAGTGCAAAACATCTCCTTCGCATAGAGTTGATCAATTGTCAATTGTGGCCTGTGGAATGTTGGTCCACTCCTCTTCAATGGCTGTGCGAAGTTGCTGGATATTGGCAGGAACTGGTACACGCTGTCGTATACGCTGGTCCAGAGCATCCCAAACATGCTCAATGGGTGACATGTCCAGTGAGTATGCCGGCCATGCAAGAACTGGGACATTTTCAGCTTCCAAGAATTGTGTACAGATCCTTGCAACATGGGGCCGTGCATTATCCTGCTGCAACATGAGGTGATGTTCTTGGATGTATGGCACAACAATGGGCCTCAGGATCTCGTCACGGTATCTCTGTGCATTCAAAATGCCATCAATAAAATGCACCTGTGTTCTTCGTCCATAACAGACGCCTGCCCATACCATAACCCCACCGCCACCATGGGCCACTCGATCCACAACATTGACATCAGAAAACCACTCACTCACACAACGCCACACACGCTGTCTGCCATCTGCCCTGGACAGTGTGAACCGGGATTCATCCATGAAGAGAACACCTCTCCAACGTGCCAAACGCCAGTGAATGTGAGCATTTGCCCACTCAAGTCGGTTACGACGACGAACTGGAGTCAGGTCGAGACCCCGATGAGGACAACGAGCATGCAGATGAGCTTCCCTGAGACGGTTTCTGACAGTTTGTGCAGAAATACTTTGGTTATGCAAACCAATTGTTTCAGCAACTGTCCGAGTGGCTGGTCTCAGACGATCTTGGAGGTGAACATGCTGGATGTGGAGGTCCTGGGCTGGTGTGGTTACACGTGGTCTGCGGTTGTGAGGCTGGTTGGATGTACTGTCAAATTCTCTGAAACGCCTTTGGAGACGGCTTATGGTAGAGAAATGAACATTCAATACACAAGCAACAGCTCTGGTTGACATTCCTGCTGTCAGCATGCCAATTGCACGCTCCCTCAAATCTTGCGACATCTGTGGCATTGTGCTGTGTGATAAAACTGCACTTTTCAGAGTGGCCTTTTATTGTGGGCAGTCTAAGGCACACCTGTGCACTAAACATGGTGTCTAATCAGCATCTTGATATGGCACACCTGTGAGGTGGGATGGATTATCTCAGCAAAGGAGAAGTGCTCACTATCACAGATTTAGACTGGTTTGTGAACAATATTTGAGGGAAATGGTGATATTGTGTATGTGGAAAAAGTTTTAGATCTTTGAGTTCATCTCATACAAAATGGGAGCAAAACCAAAAGTGTTGCGTTTATATTTTTGTTGAGTGTACATTTTAATTTAAACTGTACGGGGGTGGAACAGATTGTTTAATGTCTTTAAAAAGTTTACACACACACACAGATGTGAATGACACGATATTATCGGGCTTGCAATGACTTCATTGAACTGTTCTTTCAGCATTGCAGTATTATTGTATTACATATGTCTGTAAATTCCTTCAGAAGGATTTTTCTTCTTTGTCCATGAGAACAGCTACAAAATGAGCTATCAGTTTGCGGAGTAAGGATTTCTTTCATGGACAGCAGCCTCTCAGTCCGAAGTCAAGTCAAACTCACTTGACTGTGGACAGTGATTCCAGTGTTACTGCAGCAGTGAGCTCATGGCAAGCCTGTGCATGTATGGTTCCTGACTAGACATGGGCCGATAACTGGTTTCACGGTATGAAAAAGCCACAGTATCAAAACCACTACAATTTTGCTTTGTACCGTCCCTACGATATGAGCGGTTTATGAGAACTCTTGACAGGCAGAGCGGAGGCGGCCGCTGCCGTCCTTCCCCCTGGCGTGCACCTCTGTCTCTGTTTACAGACAGGCAGCTAATGTTAGCTAGCTCTGCATCATGGCTGAAGGAAGCGAAGCCTGCACTGAACTTTTCCCTCCGTCTAAAAGGACCAAGTCGGCTTTCTCGTTTTATTTTCTGCGGAATAGCCCTTCAAACCAAAAACGGTGGCAACAAAGCACCGCAGCTACGGCCTGTGTCGGACACTGAGCGATTCAAGATTCCCGCAAAGGATTACATGAAAGGAGTAAACTTTATTAATAATAATATAAATTTAAAAATTATAAATTTAAAAATCTTCAGGGGAAAGCTGGCCCCGCTCACCCCTATCCTGCAGCGCTTGGTGCGTGGCTTGCTGTAAGGAGAACTTTAGCGGCTGTAAGAGAACTTCTGCCCCCATCTCTTGGTGCAGGGCACGCTGCAGGAAAACATTAGCGGCTGTTGGAGACTTCTTTCCCCAGAGCTTGGTGCGAGTCACACTGCAGGAGAACTTGAGCAGCTGCAGAGAACTTCTCCCCCAAGCACTTTTCCCATATGCACAACGATCCACACCAGAGAACCTTCGTGTACTAGTCCCATGGAAAAGCCACGTCATGAGGAACAGGAAAAAAAACTCCGGAACGAAACGGCAGACGATTGATTTTCTTTTCTTGCCTGGAATAACGGACAACAGTAGTGACTTTAATCAACAGAAACGTGAGTCACGATTGACATCTTTAAATGGGTTTGACTGAGGTTGATGAATTAAAACAAAGTTAATTTCTGTAGGTTGATTGTGGACTCGTAATCGTTTGATGATCATCAGAAATGCTAATTTTCCTGCTACACACCATTAAACAGTGTAATGGCCCAACTGCAGTGTAATTTTTCATGCAGCAACGTAATGGGCCGTTACACTGTTAAAATGCTGGCGAGAACCCTGACGCTGCTGCTGCACTACAAGAAAAGCTAAGGGCTAACTTCATGGTGACAGGAGCAGTTGCTAAGATGGCAAATACAGTTTGCTTCCAACATCTGAAAAACACTGTAAAAATCAACTTGTGGCTAAATAATGAAGCCACACAACAGTTGACTAAATCATTATTCCCTTTATATATATTTAAGAACTTCAAGCTGCAACGATTTGGTGCCCAACAGGCATATTTTACAAGCAGGCTGCATTTTTATCTGACTGAATTAGCTCTCTGTACAACAACATAAAGCTACAGGGACTTTAACATGATTGGTTCTGGGATGCACGTGTTTTTCACGAGTCTGCAGTACATTGCATTTACTCATGTGTAAACTTTACTGTAATTTGTTTAGTATAATATTACAGATCTGAAAACTGACGATGGATTTGATTAAGTGACTTGTGAAATACAAAGATTTATTTTGTTTGGTGATAAACTGGTTTTGACTGGTTTGAAATTGCACCAACAACTGATCAAACAAGACGTTAGCACATGGTTTCCCTTTGCATTTAACGGCTCTATACAAATGGAAAAATGTAATACGTTGCCATTAAGAATTACACACACTGATTAACTGATCTACACTGATACAACTGGCCTAAACAGCTTTGAGAACAACAAGTTTAAGTGGGTTTTAAATGGGATGTTACGGATTTCTGGCTTTCTATAACCTAAATTAAATGATCAGATTAATGCTTATTATCACTATTTGCAGCCCTGGTGGACTGTGAAGTATCTCTGATGTATTTTGTTTTGTTTTTTTTATCCTATGACCATGAGAGCGCCTCAGAAATGGAACATGCACATCTTGTCCTTGATACGCAACAGATAATGAAGGATCTTTTCCTTCAAATGATTTTTGAGTGACTGCAAATTCGCACACTTAGATTTCAAATGATTTCACGACACTTTCTGACTGAAGGCTGCAGCTAATGCGCCCAAAAATCTCTCAAAATGCATGCAAACAAAGAAAAAAAGGTGACAAACAGACTTGGTGTTGGTGACTAATAAACCACATGCTGCTATCAGATCTCGTATGGTACTTCAGGAATAAACCAAAAGACAGACATGCTGGGTGTGATAGTTGACAACCATTTTAAGGTGGCTTACTAACGGGTTAGGGTTAACAGGCATGTGATTCATACACACAATAAGTCTCCTGTCACTACTGACACAAACAGAACACTGTAAAATTGGGGTACATGTTAAAATACACATTTAAATGTGAGTGTGCAGGCTAATAATTCTCTGCTGCACACACACAACAGGTTATGTTGGAGAGGTACGTGGGTTCAGGCGTGGGTGTGCAGTGCACACATACACAACAGAAAACACAGGAATAGTAACCATGCGCACTACATGTGTGAACGGGCATGTCTGCTGACTCACAGCTTGTTTGTCATTCAGCTTTCACAGATTCCACATTATCCCCCTCAACACCACTGCCATCTTTCTTTCTCTCTTTTTCTTTCATTCTGTCCCTCCCTTGTTCGCCCTTCTCCTAAGACAGTCTCCTAGCAACAAAAGCTTTTAGCTCTAAAAATAAATGCCCGAGTCACGACAAACATGACAAAATATGATTCAACTAGAGAAACTTGCCAGAAGAGTTTTAAGTACAAATCCAGAGAGATTCAGTGTGGATGGAATTTGACTGACCAGCAACGACTTCTTGTTAAGGCCCCTCTGACACTTGCATGACTTTGATCCACGCACTATCATGCAGGCGAGTAAACTCGTCGTTAACGGGTGTTGACTGAATGTGAGATGTGCGCTGGCGTGTGCAAATGCGCAAAGAAAATATTGAAATGTTCAAAAAAAAAAAAATCTTTCACGCATAAATGTTGTGCAACAAATGTGAAGTGGTAGTGAGCGTTGCGCAATCTACCCACCAAGCAGTGGTGGGCACGGCTAACCAAAAAGTTAGCTTCGATAACAGATAATCAGCTAACTGAAAAGTTATCTTTTATGAAGCTAAACCGATAAAACCACACAAAAAAAATTTTGTTGGAAGCTACAGCTAACCGATAACTTTCAGTATTGTCTCCGGTACACTTGTAACTAACAAGCTGAATTGCTTCTGGTAGCATCAAAGACGACCACAGACCCAAACAATGAGTCAGCACTTCTGTCTTTGTGCCTCCTGCCCACTGCTGGAAGCTCCTGTTTACTATATAACATGTAGCAGTGAAGCAGCTGAGAGGAGCTGCGAAGTTCAACTCTCTACGTAATAGCAGTGTCACCATGAGGCGCAGGTCTTGGAAAATAAAGCAGTGCTGACTTATGATTTTGATGTGTAAATAAAATTAATATAGATGTTTAAGATGCGTGGAATTTAAGAAACGCAAACTGAATTTCAGACATCTTATATATACAGTGGGGAAAAAAAGTATTTGACCCCCTGTCAGTTTTTCCCACCTACAAAGAATGGAGAGATCTGTACTTTTTATTGTAGGTACACTTCAACTGTGAGAGACAGAATCAAAAAAAAAAAGAAAAAAAAAGAAAAGAAAAAAAAAATCCAGAAAATCACATTGTATGATTTTTAAATAATTAATTTGCATTTTATTGCATGAAATAAGCAATTGATCCCCTAGAAAAACAGAGCTTAACAATTGGTACAGAAACATTTGATCTTCTCCAAATCTTTCAGGTTTGGAGTTTCAGCTCCCTCCAAAGATTTTCTATTGAGTTCAGGTCTGGAGACTGGTCAGGCCACTCCAGGACCTTGAAATGCTACTTACAGAGCCCCTCCTTAGTTGTCCTGGCTGTGTGTTTGGGGTCATTGCCATGCTGGAAGATCCAGCCATGTCCCGTCTTCAATGCTCTTACTGAGGGAAGGAGGTTGTTTGCCAAAATCTCACAATCCATGACCCCATCCATCGTCCCTTCAATATGGTGCAGTCGTCCTGTCCCCTTTGCAGAAGAGCACACCCAGAGTATGATGTTTCCACCCCCATGCTTCACGGTTGGGATGGTTTTCTTGGGGTTGTTCTCATCCTCTAAACATGGTAAGTGGAGCTGATTCCAAAAAGCTCTATTCTGGCCTCATCTAACCACATGACCATCTCCCATGCCTCCTCTGGATTATCCAGATGGTCACTGGTGAACTTGAAACGGGCCTGGACACGTGCTGGCTTGAGCAGGGGGACCTTGCTGCCCTGCAAGATTTTAAACCATGACAGCATCATGTGTTACCAATATAATCTTTGTGACTGTGCTCCCAGCTCTCTTCAGGTCATTGACCAGGTCCTCCTATGTAGTTCTGAGCTTTCTCAGAATCATCCTTACCCCACAAAGTGAGATCTTGCATGGAATCCCAGACCGAGGGAGACTGACAGTCATCTTGTGTTTCTTCCACTTTCTAACAAATAATCATAACAGTTGTTGTATTCTACCAAGCTGCTTGCCTGTTGTCCTGTAGTCCATCCAAGCCTTGTGCAAGTCTACAGTTTTGTCCCTGGTGTCCTTAGACAACTCTTTGGTCTTGGCTATGGTGGACAGGTTGGAGTGTGATTGAGTGTGTGAACAGGTGTCTTTTATACAGGTAACAAGTTCAAACAGGTGCAATTAATACAGGTAAAGAGTGCAGAATAAGAGGGCTTCTTAAAGAAAAATTAACAGGCCTGTGAAAGCCAGAATTCTTGCTGGTTGGTAGGGGATCAAATACTTATTTTATGCAACAAAATCCAAATTAATTATTTAAAAATCATACAATGTGATTTTCTGGATTTTTTTTTTTAAGATTCTGTCTCTCACAGTTGAAGTGTACCTATGATAAAAATTACAGACCTCTCCATTCTTTGTAGGTGGGAAAACCTGCAAAACTGGCAGGGGGTCAATACTTACTTTCCCCACTGGAACAAAGAGGACAGTCAGTGTTTGAGAAAAGCAAGATGTTAAAGAACATGAAGCTATGCAGCTCACAATGATTCCAATTGAAAATAATAGAGAATCAACCTGAGCTTCTTCTGGCATTTTTACATAAAAACACAAGAACATCGTCTATAAACCCAGAGAATATATTCACGAGAGTTTTAGGTACAATACACAAAGGGTTTAATGCTGTTGTCCGTGTGGAGCCTGATCACAGCATTGCAAATGCATTTCTTCTGTTGTGAATGTACTGAGGTTACCTATAATGCACTTTGTGGAGACACAATGTCCACACTAAAACCTTCAAAATTATATTATTATTATTATTATTATTATTATTATATATCTGATATTTTCACTTTATAAAACTTCAGACATGACGTTAATTTAAATAACTTGCCCGAAATTAGTTTGGTTAAAATTTTAACCATAGGTTAAAACTGTATGCCTCTGGATGACTTTGGTGATATTGCCAGTACATCCGTATGGGGTCAAAAAGAAATGAGACGAGTTATCCTCTGTTTGCAGAGGATACAGCAGTTTCTCCTGGAACCAGCAGAGGACAGAGCTGTGCATCTACTACAAAACATTTAGCAGGTAGGTACTCAAATCTTTGATTTCTGAATTCATAAATGTTTGCAACTGTTAGCTTTGTTCACCACACCTGCAAAAATAGGTTAGCGGTCTAAAATTTATCGGAAGATAATTACAACCCCTGGCAAAAATTATGGAATCACCGGCCTCGGAGGATGTTCATTCAGTTGTTTAATTTTGTAGAAAAAAAGCAGATCACAGACATAACACAAAACTAAAGTCATTTCAAATGGCAACTTTCTGGCTTTAAGAAACACTATAAGAAATCAGGAAAAAAAAATTGTGGCAGTCAGTAATGGTTACTTTTTTAGACCAAGCAGAGGGAAAAAAATATGGAATCATGAAAAACAAAAGAATGCTCCAACACATCACTGGCTTTTATAACAGCTTGAAGTCTCTGAGGCATGGACTTAATGAGTGACAAACAGTAATCTTCATCAATCTGGCTCCAACTTTCTCTGATTGCTGTTGCCAGATCAGCTTTGCAGGTTGGAGCCTTGTCATGGACCATTTTCTTCAACTTCCAAAGATTTTCAATTGGATTAAGATCCCGACTATTTGCAGGCCATGACATTGACCCCATGTGTCTTTCTGCAAGGAATGTTTTTGCTCTATGGCAAGATACATTATCATCTTGAAAAATGTTTTCATCATCCCCAAACATCCTTTCAATTGATGGGATAAGAAAAGTGTCCAAAATATCAACGTAAACTTGTGCATTTATTGATGATGTAATGACAGCCATCTCCCCAGTGCCTTTACCTGACATGCAGCCCCATATCATCAATGACTGTGGAAATTTACATGTTCTCTTCAGGCAGTCATCTTTATAAATCTCATTGGAACGGCACCAAACAAAAGTTCCAGCATCACCACCTTGCCCAATGCAGATTCGAGATTCATCACTGAATATGACTTTCATCCAGTCATCCACAGTCCACGATTGCTTTTCCTTAGCCCATTGTAACCTTGTTTTTCGTTGTGTAGGTGTTAATGATGGCTTTCTTTTAGCTTTTCTGTATGTAAATCCCATTTCCTTTAGGCGGTTTCTTACAGTTCGGTCACAGACGTTGACTCCAGTTTCCTCCCATTCGTTCCTCATTTGTTTTGTTGTGCATTTTCGATTTTTGAGACATATTGCTTTAAATTTTCTGTCTTGACGCTTTAATGTCTTCCTTGATCTACCAGTATGTTTGCCTTTAACAACCTTCCCATGTTGTTTGTATTTGGTCCAGAGTTTAGACACAGCTGACTGTGAACAACCAACATCTTTTGCAACATTGCGTGATGATTTACCCTCTTAAGAGTTTGATAATCCTCTCCTTTGTTTCTATTGACATCTCTCGTGTTGGAGCCATGATTCATGTCAGTCCACTTGGTGCAACAGCTCTCCAAGGCTTGATCACTCCTTTTTAAATGCAGACTAACGAGCAGATCTGATTTGATGCAGGTGTTAGTTTTGGGGATGAAAATTTACAGGGTGATTCCATAATTTACTCCTCAGAATTGAGTGAGTCCATATTTTTTCCCCTCTGCTTGGTCTAAAAAAGTAACCGTTACTGACTGCCACAATTTTTTTTCCTGATTTCTTATAGTGTTTCTTAAAGCCAGAAAGTTGCCATTTGAAATGACTTTAGTTTTGTGTCATGTCTGTGATCTGCTTTTTTTCTACAAAATTAAACAACTGAATGAATATCCTCCGAGGCCAGTGATTCCATAATTATTGCCAGGGGTTGTAGTCCGCTGATGGTTTTCAAAGTTATCTGAAAAGCTAACCTGATAATGAAAACAGTAGCTTCGATAATTATCGGTTACCGGATTAGCGGAACTGTGCCCACCACTGCCGCCAAGACTATGCGTTGATGCGTGAAATGGCATGCACAGCTCATCAAGTCAAGCACCGGTACGATGTGACAATACTTCGCTGTCAGTTTGGAAGACACTTTTTAAGGAAGACACTTAAATAAGGGTTGACCTACCAACTTGGAGAGTCTTTGCATGTGACATCACAGGTCATGTGCAGGGCGGTGCCATGCATAGGTGAAGGTCAACTTTAGCTGTCTTTCCTCTGTTTTTCATTGTTTTTTTTTTTCCGCCATTACACCACGGGTATGGCTAGAAGTAGTAAAAATTTTTTAAAAATGCGCTACTAAGACATTACTCATTTTGTTATGGAAGCTGCAGCGGGACCAGGACAAACGTGAGTGTCAGCTGAGTTTTCTTCCACAATCTTGCAGCAGTTAATGGCAAATGTTATTACTAAATACTATTATCAATATGTAAGTCTGCAATCCTAGTCCTGAGTGTACTTATATATACGGTGATGTCACTCCAGAGCCAGTCAACAAAGAAAACGGCACGCCCGGTGCTATGTACAAGCACCCAAAACATCAAATTTCTCCTTGTACCACTGTAAATCAGTGCCAGATAGATGCCTGGTATGTTGGCTTACTCCCCTATCAGACATATTGAGTTAATCTCTAAGCTTGTCCCACACTTTGCAGTATGTACGTTGTTTCTCATGTAAACAATCTTGGAAGCCCTGCACATGATCGGCAGCTTAGCAATGAGAAGTGGCCAGGTCATGTGACTGCAAGGGGGTCTATAGAATCAAGTTCAATTCCAAGGTTATCCCACTTTAGGCTGCCTGTCTATTTCTGGATAAGATCTGCGCCGTCCCAGTCCACCCATCTCCCACGCTGGGTACTAACCTGTAATGGACTAGCAGAGAGGTGGGCAATACTGTGTCATGAAAGGCCAAGATGGTGCAGGTTCTCCTTGCAACCAATCAGTAGGTAGTTGTACTGATGAGCTCCTCCCATCAACTTAATGTCCCGAGTACCTGTCAAATCACCCGCTAAGGTGATTAGTTGTTAAGAAACCCCGAACATCTTGGTCTTGCAGAATTTTTTTTGAGACACTCACACACAGAATGCTACAGAAACCAGAGGTAATAAAGGTAATAAGAGTCCAACAGTCCATTGTCTGGCTAGCTAAGGATTATTCTACTACCTTTTGTATTCATTTTTTAAACTTTTAACAGCATATAGCCTAAATGGCAAACAAAAAAATGTGGTGGAGGTTTTTCCTCTTGTAAATTAACAGGGTCATGAAATAAATCCAGATATGGTGGTGAAATTTATCATTCACTAAACATATGTGATTACTTGACTCATCCTAAAAAATAACCAGAATAATATTAATTGAGAAGAACAAGTAATACTTGCAGTACTACACTTGAATCAGTTGTCTCCCTGGATGGTTATCATCCAGGAGGACCCAGGGGGGTTCCATGATGGTGCATGTAATGATATGCATGGCACCCGCGCATCCTCCCAGACCTCCACTCAGCTGTGCACTGGTGTAAGTCTTCAGTGCAGCAGATAAGTGAAACAATCATTTAAATTATGATACAAGCATCAAATTCAGCACAAATACTCCTTAGACATTGCTCTTTTGAAAAACCTGACTGGCCTCTTGAATTTTCAATGGCAGCCAGGTAGGGGTCAACTGAAGTATTACAGAGAGGTCAAAATGTAAAATTGTTCCAATCAAATTGAAAACTACACCACAATACTTGTCTGATCATAAAGATTCCAAAAAGGTACAGGGGACTAGGGATGGGTATTGATAAGATTTTATTGATATCGATGCCATTATTGATTCTGCTTATCGATCTGATTCCTTATCGATTCCCTTATCGATACCTCTTGTGAATTTTCTGTATACTAAAAGTAGGCTTTTCTATGTCAACATCATTTTATTGAGTCTCAAAGTAAATAAATATGAAACTTGAAAATTAGGATAAATATGAAAATTAATAAAACCTGCAGATTTTGTCAAAAGCACTTCCTTTCAGACATTTTGGCATGAATGTCTCTCCATACCTCTGAGCTGAGCTGGCTGCTGCACGTCAGCGCAGGACGTCTCATTTTAGGAGGGGAAAAAAACAAAACAAAACAAAAAAACCCTTTGATCAATTGCAGTTTGTTTTTGTATTACAACATTTGGAAAGAGATGTCCATTGATTTAAACGGCATTTCACTTTGAATTTATTAATTCTGACTGGACTCTATTGTTCTAACTTGACTCGGCAGAGAGCCACACAGCATTTGGAGCTGTGTGAACAGAACGGAGGACGATTCTCGTTTCTTTCTCGCAACAAGACAGGAGTCCCAGTTAGTGACTTTAAGCCGCACAAAGGTGATTCAGAGATGAAAGTGGTAAAAAACACACACACAAAAAAGCTGTAACCTAAAATTACCCCCCAACACCACTCACACGAAAATGTTTGAATTCTAGAAGCTCTGAAATGCAATCTGGGGCTATTCCAAATAAACTGCAGTGAGTGCAGCATCCATTTTGTTGAGAAAAAAAAGAAAAAAAAAAGAAAAAAAAAACTTTCCTTATTTAAATTCATTCCAGTAGTATTCTGATCTTACTAGGATGCAGCAATTTTCTAGCTTGGGATATAGTTCTGGAGGAAATCACTAAAGAAATTAACACATTGAAAATATGGTTTGACCGAAACAAACTGTCATTAAACTTAAATAAAACAGGGATGAAGTGGAGGTGTAAGAGTCACTAGGTGTTCACAGGAAATATTTATTTCTATATGTATTTATTTATTTATGTTCATTGTTAGTTGGTTTTATATTTTCTGTTGTGTTTTAATCAGGTTCTTTATGTCTCTTTCTCTAAAATCATATTGTAGCATTATTAATTACTATTATTGTTGTTGCTATTATCGAGCAGGGGTGGTGGCCAAGTGGTTAATGCTCTTGGTTTCAGTTCAGATGGCTCAGGGTTCAAATCCCACCCCTGCCACATTTCTCCATGTAATGTGGAGCTGCGTCAGGAAGGACATCCGGCGTAAAACCTGTGCCAATTCAACATGCAGATCCACCTTGGATTTGCTGTGGCGACCCCGAGTGCAAACAAGGGAGCAGCCGAAGGGACTTTTATTGTTGTTGCTATTTTTATTATATAAAACATAAATAAACAAAATTACAATTTGCAATACATGTGATTCTTACGACAAACACAGACAATTATACAGAAAACAAATGCACACAAATGTGCTGAGATGCGAACATCTTAATGCTAACTTTAACATTAAAAATGCCATAGACATGCTAATCCATTAACATCGGTACCATTTTTAAGTTATAAAATACATCTATCAACTGTTTCAGAAGACCATAACAGGTTGGTTTATCATAAAAAAGGTAAATATTTCTCATAGGCATATGCTCTTTAGGGTTTTAGCGTAGAAAAATTAAGATAAAGCGAAATAAAACAAAGAACCAATGAAGCAGCGAGACGGATCAATGTTTCATTGCTTCAAGGTTTAAGAAAAGCCGCGCTGCAGAAACGGTTGATTACAGAGCTTGCAGGGGTTCTGTAATCAACATAGAGACACGATCATGTTCCCGACAAACACCCCCCAAAACAGTGGCTACTCTGAAGGACCGACAAGGGAATCAAACAAAAAGGTTATTGATGTCGGTGGATCGGATTTCTTAACGATACCCAAAAAGAACCGGTTCTCGATAGTCCAAACTAGGGTTGGGTATCTGTTACTGAATGTTATGGAGTTATGGGGTAAAAATAGTGAGAATGGTGACAAAGGTCAATTTTAGTTTGCACAAGGGTCAAAAGTTAAAGTTGCTCCAATTTTGGTAAAAAGTGGTGCAAATTATTGATTGAGCTAATAGGATTAATAAATGGAATAGTTTTGACTGTGCTGAATGCTTGGTGTCCAAAGTAAAAGGTCAAACAAGGTTAACGTCCATTGGATTCTATGACATGTGACATATCTTAATCCGGAACATGATAACTAAGTATGATACATGGTCCAAACTATTCATTTTTAAAACCCTATTAACTCAACCACTAATCTGCATCACTTTTTACCGAAATTGTAGCAACTTTAGCTTTTGACCCCTGTACAAACTGAAATTGACCTTTGTCACCATTCTTGCTCTTTTTACCCCATAACATTCCGTCACAGATAGTGCAAACAACTTTTTGGAATCTTTATGATCATACAAATAATGTGGCATAGTTTTGAGTATGATTAGAACATCTTTGAATTTTGACCACTGTGTAATTCTTCAACTGACACAATGTGGCTGCCTATTAAAATTCAAGTGGCCAGTTTTTTCAAAAGAGGAATGTCTAAGGAGTATCTGTGTTCAATTTCATGCATGTATCACCATTTGCAGGATTCCGCTCTAAATGTTCTCTTATCTGCTGCACTATTTACACATACATGTTTATAGACCATTGTGCACCATCATATATATGAAAAATGATGGAACGTCTTTGTATGAAAGGTGCCGAGCACGCCAGTACAATCCTAAAGGTTTGTGTAACTTAAGCCAACACACCCATAAACAGTTCTGTTGGTTTATAGTAGTCTGAAGTCTTACTAAGACACATTATGTTGTTTTTTTCCCCCTTAAATGTAGCACCTGCCTGAGTGCCTATTATGTAATAGTTGTGTGCTTGTTGCAGTAGTTCAGATTAGTCTGGGGAGTCTGGCTCGGAGAGCTACGAGCCTGAACACAGCGCTGCAAGTCAGGAAAAGGAGACAAAAAAACCCCAGTACCTTTGTACTCTTTGGCATGCTCTGTTCCAGACGAGAAGAATTTTTTAAAAGTTGATGAAACATACCGTGTCAGGCCTCACTGGGACCTATATATAGCAACAAAAAAAAAAAACAGCACAGAAAAAAAAAAAATTTTTTACTATGAGCCTGTAGTCATACGCCGTCTCCTTTCCAAAAGAAACACAGGATCAACGCAGCAGAAACAGCAGGGAGGGGGACTGTTTTATGTGGGTTGTGATGTCACCATAGTAAGAATGGTGCTTTTAATAACTGATAGTCATCATTAAGACATTGTTCAGGCAGCCTGCAGCCACAGAGAATAAACAAGAACAGCCTCCTCAAAGTCTCTGGCTTCGTCCAACAAATTTATTTAACATGCTGTTCTCTCTATCCACCTAACCTGCATTTGTTTTTCCCTCCCTTCCTCCTATTCTTTAGTGGGTCTATATTTAGCCATTTGAAAGGTCAGTCTGTGACTGTCTGCAGGATAATGACTCAGGGGCACACAAACAGCGCTTTTCCACATTAGGGTTTAGTACCAGATCTAAAGCCCATATCTCACAGCGTGGTGAATGCTGACAAATGTACCAAATTTTGGGTTTTGTCGGGGTTTGTAAAATGTTGCAAAACAGTTCGCAAACAGTTTTTAGAGTCAAACATTTCTTTTGAACGTGTTCAAAATTTCTTAGCGAATTAATTTCTCCACAAACACTTGCAAACGTCAGTAAAACAGTTGGAAGTGTTGGCAAATGGTTGCAACACGTGTCGCTAAAGTTCGCAACAACTCTGACCCATACAGTCTTACTTTCTTCTTTTTCTTCCTTCTCTTCTGCAGCAAAATAGCTGCAGCAGCAAACAGACAAAGCAATTCTTCCTCAAGGGCAGCAGCACGTTGGGCTTCTTCCTGACATGAATTCATTTCCATATTCTGGAAATCCATCTTCCATATAGCTTCTACAGGCAAGTCTTCCGAGCTCTGTCTTCTACAGCGGTCAGGAGAAATATGAATCCTGTAGAGGGTTTGAGTCGCTTAACAGCTGCCTGATATTTTACCAGGAGTTAATACCAAAATAGGGATGTCCCGATTCAGATTTTGTGGCTTCCGATCCGATATTTTAAATGATTAGTCTTGCCGATACCAATCCAATACCTATTTTGAAAGCATTAAAAAAAAAAAAAAACACAACTATTATTACTTCACAGTTTTTATTTTGCTTGAACATGAACAACAATATTACTTGGCTTTTCTAACAAAGAGCTTCTTAGTTATTTTGCTTGTATCAAGTACATCAGGGCCTGCACAAGTTCAAGACTTGGTAGAAATTATTTTAAATTTTAAGAACATTTATTATGCGGATCTCAAAACTAGAGCTACAATTTGCCAGAAGGTACATCTAAGATGCAAGCCCAGCTCTGATGTTTTGGTACATTTCATTTGTTGTTTGGTCAGTGACTGAAGTTTCTTCTCTTGAACACTAGATGGCACACCCACCCTGAATACATGAACTGTTTTCAGGACAAAGGCATTTCCTCATTTCCAAAATGCAACATTTTTAAGTGGGATTGCATAACTTTTCCTTTACAGAATAAATTAGATCTATATATATATATATATATATATATATATATATATATATATATGTGTGTGTGTGTGTGTGTGTGTGTAAACAGTTTGTACAGTTGCCCTTTTCATGTGAAAATGAGTGAAGCTCCCCCCTCCGCTACTCTCTGCCTCACCCCTCCCCTCGCTCATTCAGACTTGTTTTTCCTCCTTCAACTTGGGAACTTTTTGAGAACATGAACCCTTTCAACTATAATAAATCATAACTTTCTGAAACTGCAGCAGCTATGGACGGAGAATTATTAGATTAACTAGATTATTTAATAAAATATTTTAATGGGGTATTTTCCCCAGACGCTGTTCAGGGTGCTCAAGCTGATCAGAGAACAGGCAGCTGACGGCAATGAGGCTGCAAAACAGACACTGCTGTTTTGCAGCCTCCCTGAGCTGCATGTCGGCATCTCTGTACTGAGCTGTTTGTCAGCGTCTCTGTACCGGCTGTATCGCACGTCTCACATGAACAGTGAGAGACACACTTTAGCTCAGAACACCCCCACCCCCCACACAGAAGTTTTCCTGGACTGAAAAACTCAGCGGGCATTATCGCAGCTGGGCGGTGGAGTCCAAATCTCTATCGTAGGTGCAATGTTTCTGTGTTGCATCTCAGTTTATTAAGTCAGTAGTAAAGCGCGACGATGCTGAAAAGTAGCGTGAATCGGTCCGATACCATTCCCAAATCCGATACCAACCAATTCTCGCAAACTAGCCGTACTGGCGGCCGATACCGATATTGAGACCTGGACCTGTTCTATAAATATTAGGCTGTGGGCCGTACAATAAATATCCTTCTAGATTTTTAATTCCATGATCTACGTTTGGAGTGGGTGTGAAATGTCGGTAAATGGAAGCCAATTGTACCACATACAACAGTGTTTTTCATCCCCCCCCATCTGCATATATAGTAATGATAAATGTCACACTGGGAGAACCATTTATGTACATTAATACACATATATACACCACCCTACTCAAAGGCCAACCAACAACTTCTATCAGGAAGGGAAGAACGAAAGACAAGTGGTGAAGGCAATAACTGTGAAGGGATGAGAAGTGAGACACCAAGGACGTGGGTCCCCAACCATACAACATATGGTTTTTCACAAGCGTAAATTTTGAGCATTCGTAATAACCACTGTCCCAAAATATCATATCATCATCTCCCCTCTAGCTGCCACCTTATCGTGGTGGGGGAGTTTGAGTACCCGGATGATCCTAGGAACTATGTTGTCGGGGCTTTGTGCCCCTTGTAGGGTCTCCCAAGGCAAACAGGTCCTAGGTGATGGGTCAGACTAAGGGCAGTTCAGAACCTCCATGACCAGTAAAAAAAAAAAAAAAAAATCAAGGACCGAAACGTCATCCGGTATGGCGGAGCCGGGGCCCCACCCTGGAGCCAGGCCTGGAGTTGGGGCTCGCGCGCGAGCACCTGGTGGTCGGGCCTTAGCCCATGTGGCCCAGTCGGGCTCAGCCCAAAAGAGCGAGGTGGGCCCGCCCTCCTGTGGGTTCACCACCTGCAGAGGGGGCCATGGGGGTCGGGTGCAGAGAGGATTGGGTGGCAGTCAAGGGTGGATGGCCCGGTCCATGCTCACAGCCCCTGGCGGTTGGGACGTGGAATGTCACCTCGCTGGGGGGGGGGGGGGGGGGGGGGCCTGAGCTTGTGCGGAAGGTTGAGAGATACCGACTAGAGATAGTCGGCTCACCTCCATGCACAGCTTGGTCTCTGGTACCCAACTCCTGGAGAGGGGCTGGATGCTTCATTTTTCTGGCGTTGCCCACGGGGAGAGGCAGAGAGCTGGGGTCACATTGCTTATTGCTCCCCAGCTCAGTCGCCACGTGTTGGAGTTCACTCCACTGAATGAGAGGGTCGCGCCCCTACGCCTTCGGGTCGGGGACAGGTCTCTCACCGTTGTCTCGGCCTACAGGCCGAGCGGCAGTACAGAGTACCTGACCTTCTTGGAGTCCCTCGGAGGGGTACTAGATAGTGCTCCGACTGGGGACTCCATTGTGCACGTGGCACCAGGACACCCTGAGCCGGAGGTCGATGATCGACTTTGTAGTCGTATCATATGACCTTTGGCCACGTGTCTTGGACACTCAAGTGAAGAGAGGGGCAGAGCTGTGAACCAATCACCACCTGGTGGTGAGTTGGATCCACTGGGAGGGGAGGAAGCCGGTCAGACCTGGCAGGCCCAAACGTATCGTGAGGGTCTGCTGGGAACGACTGGCGGAACCCTCTGTCAGTGAGGTCTTCAACTCCCACCTCCGGGACAGCTTCTCCCAGATCCCGGGGGAAGTTGGAGACCATGTTCTCCACCTCCATTGTTGATGTGGCCGCTCATAGTTGTGGTCACAAGGTCTCTGGTGCCTGTCGCGGCGGCAATCCCTGAACCCAATGGTGGACGCCGGAAGTAAGGGATGCCGTCAAGCTACGTATCTTTGTTGGTAGGTGGGACCCCGGAGGCAGCTGACAGGTACCGGCAGTCCAAGCGTGCCGCAGCCCGTGCGGTCGCAGAGGCAAAAACTTGGGTCTGGGAGGAGTTCGGGGAGCCATGGATGAGGACTATTGGTCGGCCTCGAAGATATTCTGGCAAACCGTCCGATGCCTCAGGAGGCAGAAGCAGCTCTCCACCAGCACTGTTTACGGTGCGGGTGGGGAGCTGTTGACCCTGACAGGGGATGTTGTCGGGTGGTGGAAAGAATACTTCGAGGACCTCCTCAATCCCATTGTCACGTCTTCCAAAGAGGAAGCAGAGACTGGGGATTCAG
Organism: Thalassophryne amazonica; assembly: GCF_902500255.1. NCBI lineage: Eukaryota > Metazoa > Chordata > Actinopteri > Batrachoidiformes > Batrachoididae > Thalassophryne > Thalassophryne amazonica. Next base: position 16,970,877 of record NC_047122.1, read on the forward strand.
AGGCAGACTCATCCATTACCCTGGCCGAAGTCACCGAGGTGGTTAGAAAGCTCCTCTGTGGCAAGGCTCCTGGGGTGGATGAAATCCATCCTGAGTACCTTAAGTCTCTGGATGTTGTGGGACTGTCTTGGCTGACATACCTCTGCAACATCGCGTGGTGATCGGGGACAGTGCCTTTGGATTGGCAGACCGGGGTGGTGGTCCCTCTGTTTAAGAAGGGGGACCGGAGGGTGTGTTCCAACTACAGGGGGATCACACTCCTCAGCCTCCCCGGTAAGGTTTATTCCAGAGTACTGGAGAGGAGAATTCGACCGATGGTCGAACCTCGGATTCAGGAGGAGCAGCGTGGTTTTCATCCTGGTCGTGGCACACTGGACCAGCTCTACACACTCCATCGGGTGCTCGAAGGTTCATGGGAGTTCACCCAACCAGTCCACATGTGTTCTGTGGATCTGGAGAAGGCGTTCGACAGTGTCCCTCGGGGCGCCCTGTGGGGGGTGCTCCAGGAGTACGGGGTCCGGGGTCCTTTGCTAAGGGCTATCCGGTCCCTGTACGACCGCAGCAGGAGCTTGGTTCGCATTGCCGGTAGTAAGTCAAACCTGTTTCCAGTGCACGCTGGCTTCCGCCAGGGCTGCCCTTTGTCACCGGTTCTGTTCATTATCTTTATGGACAGAATTTCTAGGCGCAGCCAGGGTGTAGAGGGGGTCTGGTTTGGGAACCACAGAATCGCGTCTCTGCTGTTTGCGGACGATGTGGTTCTGTTGGCTTCGTCAAATCAGGACCTTCAGCGTGCACTGGGGTGGTTTGCAGCCGAGTGTGAAGTGTCCGGGATGAAAATCAGCACCTCCAATTCCGAGGCCATGGTTCTCGACCGGAAAAAGGTGCTTTGCCCTCTTCAGGTTGGTGGAGTGTCCTTGCCTCAAGTGGAGGACTTTAAGTATCTCGGGGTCTTGTTCACGAGTGAGGGACGGATGGAGCGTGAGATCGATAGACGGATCGGTGCAGCATCTGCAGTGATGCGGTCACTGTATTGGACCGTCGCAGTGAAGAGAGAGCTGAGTAGGGGGGCAAAGCTCTCGATTTACCGATCGATCTACGTTCCGATCCTCACCTATGTTCATGAGATTTGGCTCATGACCGAAAGAACGAGATCGCGAGTACAAGTGGCCGAGATGAGTTTCCTCCGCAGGGTGGCTGGGCGCTCCCTTAGAGATAGGGTGAGGAGCTCGGTCACTCGGGAGGAGCTCGGAGTCGAGCTGCTGCTCCTCCACGTCGAAAGGAGTCAGTTGAGGTGGCTCGGGCATCTTTTCCGGATGCCCCCTGGACGCCTCGCTGGAGAGGTGTTCCAGGCACGTCCCATTGGGAGGAGGCCCCGGGAAGACCCAGGACACTCTGGAGGGACTACATCTCTCTGCTGACTTGGGAACACCTTGGGGTTCCCCCGGAGGAGCTGGGGGAGGTGTGTGTGGATTGGGAGGTCTGGGCAGCTTTGCTTGAGCTGATGCCCCCGTGACCCGACTCCGGATATAGCGGAAGAAAATGGATGGATGGATGGATGGATATAAGTATATTCTCAAAAATATTTTCAAAAACACATTGAAACTAAAATATAATACCATAGAAAGCATGCATTTGACTTTAAAATGATACTTTCACAATTTATTGATTTTTATTGGAAAGAAAAGCTTTCAAAAAGGGGAATTTACAACTTACAAAAGTAAAGTCCTGTAGATGCACTACGTTATAAATTCAAGTGTCTGTCTATTAAAACCACTTAAAAACAGTTTATACATTGAAGTATTCCCATATAAGACTCTCAAAACCTAAAGATTACATTCTTAGTTATCTTTTTATGGTAAAAAAAAAAAAAGCTATTTGGGGTAAATTAAGGCACTAGGGATGTAGGGAAGTTAGTCAGGCATCCTGACTTAGATACTGAAGATGCCATGTGAAATGGAATTTACTACTTATCCATTGATGATTAAAACAGTATTTGTTTAAAACTTGACAACAGTTGATTGTTTATTGGGGGCCCCTAATGGAAAGGGGCCCTTAACGCCCCCTTTACCTTATTTGTCTAAATGCATATTTATGTACCATAATTTGGGGTGACTTTGGACAGTGGGTGACTTTGGATACTGTGGAAAACTGATTCTTTCATGTACGTTCTTTACCAAATTGTGTTTTTTAGAATATTAATAGGAATATTCTGAAAAACAAGATTTGGTAAAAGAAGATACATAAAAGACTAATTTTCCATAGTGTCCATGTCACCCCACTGTCCAAAGGTACCTCAACTTATGGTAAGCGAAGTTAAGTACGAGGGCTGTCAATAAAGTATAGGTCCTTTCCTTTGTCTGAGAAGTTGCTGAGAGACTGGCGCTTTGGTTGATCAAAATTTTTTCTAAACCTGTGAGGCACATCGAAGTGGACACGGTTCGAAGAATTAAGCTAGTTTTCGGTGAAAATTTTAACGGCTGATGAGAGATTTTGAGGTGATACTGTCGCTTTAAGGACTTCCCACGCAGTGGGACGTCGCACAGCGCTCCCAGGCGCCGTCCTCAGCCTGTTTCAAGCTGAAAACCTCCACATTTCAGACTTTGTGAGAGAACAGAGAAGTTTCAGAAGAAGTCTGTTTCAGCATTTTATCCGGATATTCCACTGTTAAAGGAGATTTTTTAATGAAAGACGTGCGGACGCAGCCGGCGCGGTGGCACAAGAAAAACACCTCCGTGTTGATAACCATTTGTAAAATCCAGGCGGCTTTTGATGGCTTTCAGTGGAGTGAGTATCTGAGAAATTGTTTAACAGTTGGGCATGTTCCAACTTGTCCTTAAGGCTTCCAACGGAGGTGTTTTTCCTGTGGTGGAGCGTCGCGGCGGCTGCGAGCCGACGCTGCAATCTGTCCGCACGTCTTTCATTAAAAAAAATCTTTAACAGTGGAATATCCAGATAAAATGCTGAAACCGACTTCTTCTGAAACTTCTCTGTTCTCTCACAACGTCCTGGATCAACAGAGCCTGAAATGTGGAGGTTTTCAGATTGAAACAGGCTGAGGACGGCGCCTGGGAGCGCTGCGCGACGTCTCACTGCATGGGAAGTCCTTAAAGCGACAGTATCACCTCAAAATCTCTCATCAGCCGTTAAAATTTTCACCGAAAACCAGCTTAATTCTTCGAACCGTGTCCACTTCGATGTGCCTCACAGGTTTAGAAAAAATTTTGATCAACCAAAGCGCCAGTCTCTCAGCAACGTCTCAGACAAAGGAATTCCGACAAGGGGTTGGATGACTCCTCCCACAAGGAGTGCTCACAGGCGAATGACGTCACCGACAGGCGTGGAAAAACTCATGCATGCGCACGAGGGTTCAAGCATGTCTGACGTAAAAACATATGAATGAAATCCATATAGTTTTTGAAAAAAATAAAAAGGACCTATACTTTGACAGACCTCGTATTTTTGGACACCATGAAATCATTTTCTGTTCATGCAACTAGCATGTATCACCTGTGTGTTTCACTCTATCCTTACAGGTATGTGTGTCATTACAGTAGGGCAGGAGAAACATTTATCAAGACCCACGTAGTTGCAAGGGGCCATACTAAAATACGAAACGGGACAGTCTTGCCATCTGGCGTTCAAGAGATGAAACTTCAGTCAAAAGGTCAGTCTGCTCCATTTCGTTACGTTTTACGGCCATTTCTTTATGATCAGTGCCCATTTTGTTCCATTTCACTTAAAAATTATTAAATAAAAGTACTTCATTGAATCATATTTGGAGTCAGTCTGAGTTAGTCTGCTCCATTTTGTTACATTTTACCCCCATTTCATGATTTACAGGTTCCATTTCACCTCATTTTGCTCCATTTCGTATTTTAATATAGCCGGTTGCTATAACTTAACTGAGCATTCCTTAGTTACAAATCATAGAGATTCAGGTTTTATAACAGTAATAATTGGTAGAGGTTCTGTCTGAAATCGTATGATTATTTTAGTGAACAAAATAGGAAAGAATAAGAAATATATATCATATTTGAAATATTTAGTACCATTGTCCTTTATTGAAGCACAAGTATTTTTTTGTTCACTTGTTCAAAATAAACCTTCAAAAAAAAATAGTTCAACAGTAAACATCTAGAAGTCACCAGGTAAGTTTGAGTTGTTCACTGTGAGAATCACTGTGAAACTACAATATAAATAAAAATAAATGAGAAAATATATTACAATTTGTAATGCATTTGACTCTTTTACATCAACAAACGCTGAGTCGCTAATTATACTGAACACAAATACAAACAAACATGCTGACAGGCGACAACTTAACACTAACTTTAATAATGAAAATGCCATAGACATACTAACGCGTTAGTACTGCTCCCATTTTTAAGTTATAAAATACATCTATAAATTGTTTCAGAAGACCATAACAAAGTCAGTTTATCATAAAAAAAATAAGTATTACTCAAACATATGCGCTTTAGGGTTTTAATGGGTAAAAAGTAAGATAAAGCTAAGTAAAACAACAGCTTTGCTTCAAGAGCCCCTTGGTGCCCAACAAGATGCCTGATGGAAAAAAAAAAAGAAAAAAAAGAAGAAGAAAAATCATCCCTGAAAAATCCAAATTACTAAATAATGTACCAAGATACTGCGTATGAAAAGACACTGAAAATTTCCTGTCAGATTTTCGATAAAACCATACAAAAATCGTGCCCACCCTTTTTGTAAGTCATGCAACAACACAATATTTCCACAGCCCACAGCCTATATCTTAAAGTATACATCACAAAGCAGTCACTAAGCTTTGATAACAAGGGAAATAAAAGACTATTCACTTACCATATTGAATATTTTCCAAAGTAATCGTAATATAAAACTTTAAGTCATGCAGCTCTATCGCTACTTTTTAAATTTGTTTTTCAGCAAAGGTGTATTTAAAATCACCCACTGTTAAAATGCTAAGCTTAATTTATTTTGAATTAAAAAAAAGATTGGTCACAACTCGGTGAATAACTGTGTTCATGAGCACCTGATAAATGACTGCTTTTGACCTTAACTGAGTAGTTACTATGTAACATTAGTTACTATGTATTAATGTTGTCGGGAGCATTGATAAACAACAAACTTTTCTACTACAAAGTTACTGGGCCACATTTTTAAGCTAAACCACTTTGTTACATCAGAGTCAAGTGACTGGGTTTTTTTTTTTTTTTTTTTTTTTTTTTTTTTTAAACGCTGTTGCAATCCCTGGTGCAGCTAATCCAAAAAGCTCACCTTGATAACTGGTGCCATTTACAAGCAGTGACAAATTACTTTTTGTACTGAAGTGTCTATCAGTAAGAGCAAGTACACTGTGACAATTGAGAGAAAAAAACAGGAGAAAATAGGAGAAAATTGCCGTGTGTGTAGGGTTGGGTATCGAGAACAGGTTCTTTTTGAGAATCATTAAGAAATCATTTGATCCATCGACATCGATAGCCTTTTCGCTTAACGATTCCCTTATTAGTCCTTCAGAGCGACTGTCATTTTTGAGGGTGTTTATCTGGAAAACTATCACTTCTCTATGTTGATTACAGACCCTGCAGTGGGACTGTAATCAAGTGCTTATGCAGCAGCTGTGCTTGACGCTTAAACCAACGAAGCACGACCCGTTGCTTCGTCGTTTTTCTGCTTTTCAGAAGCGTCAAGTCCGGTTCTTGACTCCTCTCAAAGCTATTAAAATATGTCAATTGTGAGTCACTTTTGTTCAGATTAAAGTCACTAACTAGGACTCTTGTCTTGCTGCAGCAAGAAATGAGAATTGCCCTCCGATCTGTTTGTACAGCTTCAAACGCTGCGTCACTGTCTGCTGAGTCAAGCTAGGAACAGAGTCTGCTCAGAATGAATAACTTCAAAGTGAATCACCATTCTAAATCAAATGACACCTCTTTCCAAATGTTGTAATACAGACAACAAACCAAAACATTTTTTTTTCTCCCAAAAAGAGACATGGTCCCTGTTTTATTAATTACATCCTGATGTGCAGTGCAGCCAGCTCAGCTCAGCATCTATGGAGTTACATTTATGGCCTTAATATCTGAAAGTAAATGCTTTTGACAAAAACTACAGATTTTGCTTATTTCTTATTTCTATTCACTCCAAACGGAGGGGTGTGAAGCCCTCCGCCTCGCTCCAAAAAGAGAATTAAGACAGCCCCCTGTCTCTCGTGCCCCTGCAAAACGGGATCTAGGATCCAGAGATCTAGGATCCACCACATACAGATTTTATTTATGGCCAGAGATCAAGGATCCAGTGACCAATTTCATATTTATTTACTTTAAGGCTGCGTCTCAATTCCACCCCTTGGCTCTTCCCCTTACCCCTTCCCCTCCGTTTTGCACGGGCACGAGAGACAGACGGGTGTCTTAATTCTCTTTTTGGAGTGAGGCGGAGGGGTAGGCAGCGGGCTTCAAACCCCTCCGTTTGGAGTGAATCAGGATGCACACTCCGTTTGGAGGGGTAGGAGGTGCTTACCGCTGTCTCTGAAAAAACAAACATGGCGCCGAAAGAGCCGCACAAATGAAGCGGCTTTCATTACAAATTACGCTGTTTAGAAAGTTGTAACTTGCTAAAAAAACTTTACAGGCAGTTGTCTATGACAGCAACATGTATGCTGCTGGATTCATGTTGCGTATATTGTCGTTTTGAAGAATATCGTAACTTCGCTTGTGCGCTGAGGCGTTAATGCATATACACAAACGCTACGAAAGGATACTTTTAGATCTCACAATGGAGAAAATCATGATAAAGGATAAGCACGTTAATTTGTATGTTCATAAATCTTTGGATAATACCGATCCCTGCTGTTGGATTTCAAGGTCTGTAACGCGTGTATTTTGTAAACAGACAGGGAGCCCCGAGCGCACTCATCTCCTAATAAGTTTTCAGGCAGAAAATGAGAAGTTTCATCAATGTTGGAAAATATATACACACATGTACATGTGTAACACATAACCTGACGTCCTAATAGGCTGCTATTATTTGTCAAGAAAATTTCTAAAGGAAAAATAGTGCTGGATGCAAAAAATGGGAGAATTTGAAAAAGAAATATAAGGTTAACAGAACTAGATGCAGCCCAAAACATACATACAGGTGCTGGTCATATAATTAGAATATCATGAAAAGGTTGATTTATTTCAGTCATTCCATTTAAGTGAAACTTGTATACATTCATTGCACACAGACATATATTTCAAGTGTTTATTTTAATTACTAATTAATTACTAATCAATCAATTAAAGATTAATCAAACATTACTATTGTTTATTATTAATATTAATTACATTAATTAACATGACATGATTGCGATGCGTCAAAGAAATCTGCGACTTCTATTTCTTTGCATTTACACAGAAAGGCGAGAAAATAAAAAGAGCAAACAGGCTACTGCAACAAGTTGCATTTCGGTTGCCATGTTAAACAGTGAAGACGACAGTTTGAGACGGGCATTTTTTTTTTCCTAAGGCAGAGGGGTGTCTCAATTCATAGGGCTAGAGCAGGGGTGCTCATTACGTCGATCGACCAGTAGATCGCGGCGTGACATTAAAAAAATAGATGTCAGCCTATTATCCATCTTGTCACTTGATTGACATACAGGGCAACCAGTCAGATGAAATGAACTGAACTTTGACCTTTAGGTCGCCGCGCATGCGTAAATAACGGCGTGAAGCGCAGCAAAACCTACAAGCTAGTCAGCGAATTACCTCCGATAAGCCCTTGCTAAAGCTCATCAAAATGAGTGAGAAAGCTGGACCAAGTAAGAAGGCAAAAACATATCACTTTCATATGGAATGGGAGGTGGACTTTTTTTCACTGTCATTTTCGAAGTGCGTTTGCCTCATCTGCCAGTCTACCATCGCAATACCAAAGAAGTCCTTCCAAGACGGAGAGATGGTAAAAGAGGCATTCGTTGAAGCAGCTGAGTCATTGTTCCAAGACTTTAAAAATAAGGCAGAGATATTATCTTCAGTCAAAGCTCTGCAGCTGTCAAGACATACAGTTACACGGCGCTGTGAAGCCATGGCTGAGGATTTAAGACGGTAAATGTGGAAGGGCATCGGAGATTGTGAGTGTTTCTCACTGCAGTTGGACGAATCTACAGATGTGAGTGCATTTTCATTCGTATGGTGTTTAGTTCAGTCAGGTTTTAGAATTCATCAAGTACAGAAACAGCATTAGTGAAGGTTACAAATGATCTTCTTATGGCTTCGGACAGTGGACTTATCTCTGTGCTTGTTCTGTTGGACCTCAGTGCTGCTTTTGATACTGTTGACCATAAAATTTTATTACAGAGATTAGAGCATGTCATAGGTATTAAAGGCACTGCGCTGCGGTGGTTTGAATCATATTTGTCTAATAGATTACAGTTTGTTCATGTAAATGGGGAATCTTCTTCACAGACTAAAGTTAATTATGGAGTTCCACAAGGTTCTGTGCTAGGACCAATTTTATTCACTTTATACATGCTTCCCTTAGGCAGTATTATTAGACGGTATTGCTTAAATTTTCATTGTTACGCAGATGATACCCAGCTTTATCTATCCATGAAGCCAGAGGATACACACCAATTAGCTAAACTGCAGGATTGTCTTACAGACATAAAGACATGGATGACCTCTAATTTCCTGCTTTTAAACTCAGATAAAACTGAAGTTATTGTACTTGGCCCCACAAATCTTAGAAGCATGGTGTCTAACCAGATCATTACTCTGGGTGGCATTTCCCTGATCTCTAGTAATACTGTGAGAAATCTTGGAGTCATTTTTGATCAGGATATGTCATTCAAAGCGCATATTAAACAAATATGTAGGACTGCCTTTTTGCATTTACGCAATATCTCTAAAATCAGAAAGGTCTTGTCTCAGAGTGATGCTGAAAAACTAATTCATGCATTTATTTCCTCTAGGCTGGACTATTGTAATTCATTATTATCAGGTTGTCCTAAAAGTTCCCTAAAAAGCCTTCAGTTGGTTCAGAATGCTGCAGCTAGAGTACTGACGGGGACTAGCAGGAGAGAGCATATCTCACCCGTGTTGGCCTCGCTTCATTGGCTTCCTGTTAATTCTAGAATAGAATTTAAAATTCTTCTTCTTACTTATAAGGTTTTGAATAATCAGGTCCCATCTTATCTTAGGGACCTCATAGTACCATATTACCCCCATTAGAGCGCTTCGCTCTCAGACTGCGGGCTTACTTGTAGTTCCTAGGGTTTGTAAGAGTAGAATGGGAGGCAGAGCCTTCAGCTTTCAGGCTCCTCTCCTGTGGAACCAGCTCCCAATTCAGATCAGGGAGACAGATACCCTCTCTACTTTTAAGATTAGGCTTAAAACTTTCCTTTTCGCTAAGGCTTATAGTTAGGGCTGGATCGGGTGACCCTGCTGCTTTAGACGTAGATTGTGGGGGGGGGTTCCCATGATGCACTGTTTCTTTCTCTTTTTGCTCCGTATGCATCACTCTGCATTTAATCATTAGTGATCGATCTCTGCCCCCCTTCACGGCATGTCTTTTTCCTGGTTTTTTCCCTCAGCCCCAACCAGTCTCAGCAGAAGATTGCCCCTCCCTGAGCCTGGTTCTGCTGGAGGTTTCTTCCTGTTAAAAGGGAGTTTTTCCTTCCCACTGTTGCCAAGTGCTTGCTCATAGGGGGTCGTTTTGACCGTTGGGGTTTTTTATAATCATTGTATGGCCTTGCCTTACAATATGGAGCGCCTTGGGGCAACTGTTTGTTGTGATTTGGCGCTATATAAGAAAAAAGTTGATTGATTGATTGATAGTGATCTCACTGCAAAAGAGGAGCTATTAACAGTACTTCCCATGAAAGAACAGACGCGAGGAGAGGACATATTTCAGACGTTTAAAAACTTTGAGAAAACTCAGCTCCCAGTGTACAAATTGGTGTCTATCACCACAGATGGAGCACCTGCAATGGTTGGGCGTGTGAATGGATTTATTGCCAAGTGCAGGCAGGACGATGCGTTCCCATACTTTTTGAACTATCATTGTATAATCCACCAACAAGCGTTATGTGCTAAAATGCTCAACATGAAAGAGATAATGGATGTGGCAACAAAGATTGCCTGTTCTATTCGAGCCAGATCTCTTCAAAGACGGTTATTCTGTGCACATCTGGAGAAGGCTGACTGCGACCACTCTGAGTTGTTGCTACATACTGACGTGAGATGGCTTAGTCGTGGGAAATTCCTCCAAAGATTTCGAGAGCTCTGTCCGGAGATTAAGGAGTTTTTCCGTGTATCTGGACATGCAGAATACAAGCAACTAAATGACAGTCAGTGGCTGCTGGACTTGGCATTTTTAACCGACCTGACAAACTGGTTGAATGACCTTAATCTTGAGCTGCAAGGAAATGAGATTTTGACTCTACAAACCGACATTGAGCTGAAGTCGAGAGCTCATGGACAGTTCTGGAACTTAATCACAAAGGAAAAGTGCCCCAACATGAGGAAATGTGCTACCTCCTTGACTGCATTATTCGGCTCCACTTATTTATGTGAGTCAGCCTTTTCCTACATGAAGATCATTAAGTCCAAATACCATTCCACCATGACTGATGAACATCTGGAAGTGTGCTTGAGGCTGGCTGTCAGCAGCTACTGTCCGGACTACGCATCCCTGGCTGATTCAATTCAGTGCAAGTCATCAAAGTAAACTCAGGTAATTACAAAAAATGTTAATAGTTTTATGTGTGTTGTGCAATATTGGCTCATTCGGTTATGCAAGGTACATCAACATACACTGTACATACAAAGAATCCTCAATACATTTGAAAATAATTTTATGTTTTGCATTTTTGTAGTGGGGTAGATCATTTTGACTTGGTCGTTTTATAAGTAGCTTGCATTCTGAAAAAGTGTGAGCATCCCTGGGCTAGAGGCATACCCCTTCACCTTACCCATTGTTTTAAAGGGGCAGACGTAGGCGTAGGGCCAAGGGGAAGGGGTACAAAAGAGAATTGAGATTGGGGGTAATGGGCCTTTCACACTGAATACGTCAGGCCAATCCGTCAATGTGTCGGAATCCGTAGGCAAACGCATCCGACGGATACGAGTCGCTTTCGAAGCAGCAAAAAAAAAAAAAAAAAAAAGGGGGGGGGGGCTTGCTACGTCACACTCTGGCCGTTTCCACAATCTGAAAAAAGTTCAGCAATCGCCATCTTGAATTTGGGTCGCCTGAACCACAAAAAAAGCTTTAAAAAACAACAGTAGAACAATTCTCCCATCACCCTGTTGGGAGAAGCTTTTTCAGCTACTTTTTGGAGTGACGCCGACCGAGGGAGGACTGACGACTTGTGGGATATCGATCGAACTGCGACAGCGTGCCGACCCGCACGGAGAAGCCGCCCTTCAGGCATCATCACTGGGCAGAGCGAGGCAAGCAGCCGGGGTGATGGAGCAAACCCACTCAGTCCGAAATCTCCCACTTTTTGGATATATGCGAAGTCCCAGTTTGCCCAACGGAGTTTAGTTCTGCAGCTTTATCGAGGTGAGAATAATGTAAAAATAAACCGTGACATTTACTGAATTGCTGTGAAGGTTTAATGATCGGCTAACGTTAGCGTAGCCTTTTAGCACAGTTGATCTGAGTGAACACTTTAATTTCTAAATGGTTCCGTCTTTATTTTTACCAAATAAAGCTACAGCTTTTTTCAGACACCACAAAAGCTCAACTTTAAATAACGTATTTTTTCTTGTTCCATCATTTATTTCCCGTTTTGTCCCCTTTATATATATATATATATATATATATATATATATATATATATATATATATATATATATATATATATATATATATATATAACTGTTTAGTGTTTCTTTATATTTAAATAAATATTTTTATTTGTCCCAATCAGGAACATTTGCTGTGCAGACAACCAAACTTCCATTGATGAGCTGAACACCACGAAGTCCAGTCGAAAGAAAACATCTCTGCTTTTCAGCAACACCACCAGAGTTCAAAGCTGCAGAAGAGACCTTCATCTGGTCCCGAGAATCCAGCAGAACATCACCTGCTTCTAAATAAAAGGCTCTTTAAACAGCAACTATTTTATTATTTTTAAAAAGCTGTTTCATTTTATATTTTAACAATAAATGAACGGATCATTAAAAATGTCCACAAAATCAAACTCCAAAGACTTTGCACAAGTAGAAGCTCTCCACTTATTGCGCTCAAATTCATATTTTAGAAATTACTCTGTCCTGATAATATTAAAGGCAATTACATGTTTTGGCAAAATTACAAGTTGAAATGGCCATTAAAAAATTCATCATGAGGTTTATGTCACAGAAATCCTACTTTACAATCACACTGCAGTCCTTGTTAAATTATTTCCTGTTGCATTTATAATAAACATTTGTATTTATTTACAGTGTGTTTTTCTGGATGAAATGAGATATAAATAATCTACCAGACTTTAAAAAATGTACAAGTTTCCATGTTATTTTATTTGTCTAAAAATAAATGTCCAAGGTTCCTTGTGTTAAACAAGAAATTATCTAATCTGAAATAACAGGTGGTTTTAATTTAGAGATGAAAGGTTTCTAAAAAACCATTTATTGATTTATTTAGCTGTTTTAATTACAAGTGTTCTAAATTTTTTAAACAATAATCAGAAATTCTGAGGTAACAAACAACAAAAAAACATTTCCAAGGATTTTTCTTCAGAAAACTGCTCCATAGCAGTCCTGTGACATGTTTGTTTTGTAGAGATCAGTGGTTTCAACGCCGATCCTTTTTTTTTTTTTTTACACCGATCCATTTTGTAGAGATCAGTGTTTCTATTGGACAACACAAAGGTATGTCAAAACTCAGAACATCAAAAGTTGGATTGGCTTGAACTTTAGCCGAGAAGTGGCAGTGAGCGCTCCCGTCAGATGCGTCTGTTTAGCTCGGCTTTTGACGCAACGCATCTGACGCATCTAAAATGCAACGCATCTAATTGAAAATAATGCTTTTTAGACCGATTTTTGACGCATCTGATGTATTCAGTGTGAAAGGCCCATAAGACTCAATAAAATGTTGACATAGAAAACCTTTAAAGCCTTCTTATATCACACAGAAAATTCACAGGAAGTATTGATAAGGGAATCGACAATGCTGGGCTCGACAATAGCACTGGTCCGATGGCCCGGCGGCCTTTTTTACATGTTCCGGGCCACCATGGGCCAGTGAAGTTCATATTACACTGGTCCGTATGGGCCAGTAAGAATTAAAATCGCTTTGGGCAGATTTATTAGTCTAATGCCACGTTCACACTGGGCGCGATCAGATGCTACAAATTCGCGGGGCAACGGACGCGCCTCCTTCACCCGGTGTGTCGCTCTGCTTTTGCTGCGAAAATTCGCCCTGGTGCGTCATCAAATAGGAGGAGCTTCCATTCAGCTCGCCGGCTCCGGTTGTCAGTCAAGTTAACATGACGGACCTTGATCACACGGAGCGAGTTGTTGTGGAAAGCTGACAAACGTCATGAGACGTTCCCAATTCAGGCAGTATCATTATTTGCTGCAGGAGCTGCGCCTGGATGATGGCTGCTTTCAGCGGTCCTTCTGCCTCTGCAGGACCCAACTTGAGGACCAACTGTCCCGTTCACGCGCGCACATGTAAACAATAAAAAAAAAAAAGAAAAAAAAAAGAAAAAGAAACTCCGCTCCCGCTGCTGTGGGGCTGCTGCTCCTCCAAAAACTCTTGTCATAGTTGTGAAATAAAGGACAAAAGAGACATACGTCCTGCTCACAGGCTGCTACCAGAGACAGGACATGTTGCACCACTTCGCAATGTTGGGAACATTGCCGAAGTGCAGACAAACTTCGTCTGCAGGCGCATCTTCTGATGTGGCGCAAATTTCGCTTCAACATCGACGCGTCATTTTCGCTTAAGCAAGATCGAGTGCAGTGAATATTATGAATTTCTTGAAACCTCCTGCCCCTGGGCAGAAACCAGGAAAGCAAAGGAAAGAACAGCTATCACCCTCAAAACAAGCACAGAAGAGGAAGGCTGCTGATGCTGAATATGAGAAGAAAAGGGTGAGGAAAACTTGGCAAACTTCCTGGAAGAAAAGACGGCCATAGCTGGAGCGTGATGAGGAGAGTGAGGTTGTCTTCTGTGGAACTTGTAGGGCCATGCCAGAATATGCTAACAAGTAAGTATAAATATACCATGTCCTGGTAGACAATGTGGTATGATTTCATACGCCAGTTTAAAAGTCTAATCAGTATGCCCTTGTGGAAACCCCACAGTGACAACATTAGCAAGGGAACTTGGTTTATGAAATTTAACATATTAATTTTGTAAATGATCAAGAAATAAATTTATTTTTGTATTAATGTCTGAGTGTTGAAAAAATTCCTATCAGTTACCTACCGACATTTTTTTCAAAGTTTACTCACTTTAAGGTTTTTATCATGTAGTATAAGAATTTTGTGTTTGTTTTCAAGTGTTTTTACATTAAGGAAACCCAATTCTAATGTCCGAGTGTTGATTTAAAAAATTCTTATCAGTTACCCCCCGGTTCGGCACAGGCGTGAAAGTATGGGCCAGTGATATTTTCATCCGGGCCAGTAACTTTCAGATTCTACTGGCCCTGCGGGCCAGTGCATAAATTGCCTTATTGTCAAGCCCTGCAATGTACACTGAATTACAGCCTTTGCTTCCACCATGTGCATAAAGTGTTGTGCATCCAGGTAACTATGCTGTAATAATAATAATAATAATAATAGTAACAACCTTTATTTAAAAGGTAGAAATTCCACTGAGATCGAAACCTCTTTTACAAGAAGACTTAGGACTTCAGGACATAAGGTCAGATCAGACCCCAAGTGGAAGCGTTACGCGCTGCTTCGGGTGATAGTTGCCAACAGCAACAATATACTAAAACTTTCTGGGGAGGAGTCTGGTATGATTTTTCATATTTTGAAAACTAGAGTGGCGGGTGGCAGCATGGTGGCTTAGTGGTTAGCTCTGTTGCCTCACAGCAAGAAGACCATGGGATGGATTTCCACCTGTGGCTTTTCTGTGTGGAATCTGCATGTTCTCCTTGTGTTTTTGTGGGTTCCCTCCCACATCCAAAGACATGCAGGTTAGGTGAATTGGAAACTTTAAAAAAAACAAAAAAACAAAAAAAAAACATTGTCCGTAGGTGTGCGTGCAGTTCAGAATATTTTTGTCTATGCGTAGCCCTGTGACAGGCTGGTGTCCTTGTCTCAGGTATACCTTACCTCACACCTTGTGACTACTGGAATAGGCTCCAGTGAGTGAGAGTGACTGACTTGATACACTTACATTGCGCACGTTTGTATCTGGATACCGATTCTCCACATGACTACTGTGTAAAGATCTGGCGCGATAACTGAGTTCAATAAAATCACTAACTATTCTTCAAAAAAAGAGCACTACAGGTCATTCATAATGTCAGCTATCAAGACCATACTCATGGTTCTTAAAAATCATCAAAAACATTAAAATTAACAGACACAGTAAAATTCCAAACAGCAGATCTTGTAGAAAGCAAAAATAAATAAATAAATAAACGTAAATAACCTTTTACCAAAAACTTATATATATATTTTTTTTTTTTTTTCAAAATTATTAAAATCCGTACAAACAAGAAAAGATTCTGCATTTCATTTTGTGGGGTGAGACTGTGGAACAGTGGGTGAGGAGTTAAAGCAGTGTCCAAACATTACACAGTTTAAAACAAAATATAAAGAATGTATTTTCACAAGACACAGGGGTGAAATGGAGGTGAGAGTTACTAGGTGTTCACAGGAAACTTATTTCTATATTTATTTATTTATGTTCATTGTTAGTTGGTTTCATATTTTTTCTGTTGTGTTTTGTTTTATCAGTTTTTTTGTCTCTTTCTAAAATTGTATTATGGCATTATTATTATTATTATTATTGTTGTTGCTATTATTAATATTATTATCATGATCGTTAACCGTAGTATTTTTAAAGAAGCAGGAATTGATATATGAATCATATAGGTAGAAGGGGTAGGATTCGATAATTGTAGACTTCTTCCCATTCCTTTTTGAACAAAGTTGTCTGTAGTAAAGCCTACATGTCACTTCTAAATTAAGCTGGGTCAATCTTACTCGTATGATCCAGCGGTTTGCCTTCCTTCAAGAACTGCGTACACCTCTTCTACGCAGAGATCACAAGATTCGCCAACACAACTTCTCAACAGTCACAAGCCTGAAAGTACTGCTTAAAAATCCTCCGCTCCTCTTTAAGTTGATCTTATAATTACCCTTAAGGGATGGAGTGTTTAGAGTCATATAGCCAAAGGCTTAAGGACAGGGAGGAGTTCAAGAGACAGACAAGATGAGAAAGAAAATGAGTAGAAGGATGACTAGGAGGTAAGAGGGAAAAACCGGGCAGAAGGAGAAGAGGATACGCAATCCAGTCAAAATCAAAAGGCGCACAGAATCAGCAGGTGCACAGCCGTAACTCTTGCATGATAATTCCATTACATCAGGCTAAAATAGAGAGACAAACTGATAGAGGGTCAGGAGGCCAGACAGGTTTACAGGCTGTGGTACGTTTCAGTCAGCTGTGACGTGTCCCGTCAAATCTGACAAAAAGCAACAAAAGGTACTGAAAATGGCAAACATTCACACAAAGAAAGCAAAGAGCTGCAACTGCCAAACAGAAAGCTATCACAGAAAGACAGCAGGGTGGTCACAGTGTGCTTATTTAAAGTTTGACACCAAGCCCGGGGTTCATAGTTTGGAGCAGCTCTCCTCTGAAAACCTCTCTCACCGTGCTAAACCTCACTACCTGTGACAGGTCAGCTTTAAAACCAGACAGGCCAGCTTGTCCTACTTGCTCCACAATTGTAGGGGGACAAAACCTTTGTTTAAAGCTGGTGTCGACATTACTGTGCCAACTGTGATCTGTTTGTTGAGAAACACAAAACAAGGTGTAATAATTTACTGACAATTTTTTCCCCACAGCAAAGTATCAATGCTGCACAGAAGCATATATTACATGGGAGCCTATTAAAAACTCATACACTCTTTTACATGAAGTCCACAATCTATTCTGACCAGTGTGTTTTTTGGATATCTGCTGTCCTGTTATGGTGATGCAGTTAAAAACTTTGCAGTTTACAAAACATGTACAGTGCTGTGATAAAGTTAGTGCTCCCTTGAGCTTTTACATGTTTGAAATTGTTTTTAGGATGTAAAAAAACAAAACAAAAATCCAGGCTTTTTACATTAAAATTTCTAAAATTATGCCTTTTAAACCCACAGTGGAAAGTAATCTCTACATTATGAAGTAAAAGAAATAAAAATCTAAAAGCCAAAAAGATGGCGTGAATAAGTAAGTGCACCCTCTAGTATAACAGATATAAACCATCACTTTTACATCCAATCTTCTTCAGCCAAGTCAGGGGACAGATACATGAACATTTCCAAGGTACTGATTATGTTCTGGGCTTTATTTATACCAATTATGAAGAAATACAAACAGTTTGGTACTCTACAGTAAATTTGTGTGGAGCACACAGTTCAGGTGGATCACTACCTGTTCAAGAGGAGGCAGCATGTGAAGCTTGGAGGGCACCTCTCCAAAACACACAGTCCACCAGTACCACATCCCCCCAAGGCTGCGTTCTTTCACCTCTACTTCTTTCCCTGTACACCAACAGCTGCACCTCCAGTCACTAGTCTGTAAAGCTCCTGAAGTTCACAGATAATACAAACCTCATTGGGCTCATCTCTGATGGGGACGAGTCTGCCTACAGATGGGAGACTGATCACCTGGTGCAGACAGAACAACCTGGACCTCAATGCACTCAGAAACAGTGGAGATGGTTGTTGACTTCAGAAAGAACCCAGTCCTGGCCACCCCTATCACCCTGTGTGACTCACCAGTCACCATTGTGGAGTCCTGTTACCTGGGGATCACCATCACCCAGGACCTCAAGTGGGAGCTAAAGGTCAGCTCTCTCACCAAGAGAGCACAACAGAGGATGCACTTTCTGTGGCAGCTGAGGAAGTTCAACCTGCCAAAAACAATGACTGAACTTCTACACTGCCATCACTGAGTCAATCATCTCCTCCTCCATCACTGTCTGGTATGCTGCTGCCACTGCTAAGGACAGAAGCAGACTACAGCGTATCATCCAGGCAGCAGAGAAGGTAATCGGCTGCAATCTGCCATCCCTAGAGGACCTGTACACCTGAGGCGAGCAAGGAAGATAGTGACCGATCCCTCTCACCCAGGACACAAACTTTGTCACCCGCCCCTCTAGCAGATGTCCATCAGGACTAAAACCTCAAGACACAAAAACAGCTTCTTTCTGTCAGCAACTAGAATTAACAAATAGTGCCAGAGGACCCCCCCCCCCCCCCCCCATTTACTGTACATCTGCATACTAATCACATGCTTTTGCACGGTGCCATTCCATTATGTTATATTTATTTATTTTTCAGTGAACATAGTTTTTCCTTTTTTAATCTTTTACTTCTTACAGAAGTGTTTTTTTTTTTCCTTTTCTTTTTTTATGGTTGTTTATGCACCAGCAGCACCAGATCAAATACCTTGAATGTCAGAACTTAGCAATAAATTGGATTCCGACAGACTGGTGTCCTGTCCAGGGTGCACCCTGCCTCACGCCCTATGACTGCTGGGATAGGCTCCAGCCCCCTGCGACTTGATCTTGGATAAGTGGTTGAATATGAGTGTGTGTGTGGTGCACAACACCATCACGACATGCCAAGCACCAATGGAGCACAAGTATGGATTGGTGTAAAACCCCTCTCACACAGACAGTGCATTTGTGACATTTAGAGACGCATGCAGCAATCACCATCCAACTCTCCAGCATCTGCCATAAACACGTCAGTACTCACCAGCGTGAGTAGTATTCAGATTACAGCACTTGAATGGTAGCCACGCACACACCTTCTGTGTACGAACTACTTCAAATATTCCCTCTTCATGTCTGCATATTACACATAATTTCTATGACTGTTGTGTTGACAAGAAACATGATTAAAGTTGACGTAAAGATAACTTTAAATGCACCACAAGTGTGCTGGTGCCTGAGGGGGTTAAGGTGCTGACTTCCACATAGTACCAACACTGTTTGCATCATCCCCAAGTACGATACCAGACTTATGGCCCAGTCACACGGCACACGACGATTCCTGAACGAAAGGAAAAAGTAAAAAAATGTTACAATTCGTTGAGAAAAGGTGGACGAAAGAGCTTTTATCACCGAACAGTCTGCGAAGCAAGAGCGCAAAAGGGACGAAAGAGGAACTTAACAAAACCGAAGCTCACGATCTCAACGAAACGCGGCTGGAGCGATTGCTGGAGCAGAGCGTGTTTGCTCCAGCGCTCGGCGCTGGAACGGAGCTCATAGAGCCTGAGTCCTGGAGAAACTGCAAACAGAATCTGTGGAGATGTCGATGGACCACCTGCTCTGGTTCCTTGTCCAGAAAAGAGGGATCATCTCCATCATCATTAGAATCCACACTGTCGACACGATGCGTGCTCCATCATGCTCCAATTAAAAAAAAAAAAAAACAAAAAATGTTCTGTGGTCACTGCTGTATCACAGTATTATGTTCTAAGACATATATATTGATTTATAACAGAAGACTGTCAAAAGGGAGAATAAATATAAATATAAGTGTAAGATGACTGAATA
>NC_047122.1:16990687-17050687 GCF_902500255.1 Thalassophryne amazonica
TATATACATACACACACACACACATATATACATACACACACACACATATATACATACACACACACACATATATACATACACACACACACACATATATACATACACACACACACACATATATACATACACACACACACACACACACACATATATACATACACACACACACACACTACATACACACACACACACACATATATACATACACACACACACACACACAATATATACATACACACACACACACACATATATACATACACACACACACACACACACACACATATATACATACACACACACACACACACACACACATATATACATACACACACACACACACACACACACACACATATATACATACCCACGAGGTCTATTAGATAATTAACCGACCCTTTTATTTATTGTTTTTACCTACATGGATTTGAATGACGTGCGATTACACCAATCATGCTTGAACCCTCGTGCGCATGCGTGAGTTTTTTCACGCGTCGGTGACATAATTTCCGTGTGGGCAGGCCTTGAGTGAGATGTGGTCCCGCCCTCTCGGCTGAATTCCTTTGTTTCACACGCTGCTCGAGACGGCGCGCGTTGCTTTATCAACATTTTTTCTGGACCTGTGAGGAATATCCGAGTGGACGCTATTCGAGAAATTAAGCTGGTTTTCGGTGAAAAGTTTAACGGCTGATAAGAGATTATGGGGTGTTTGTCGCTGTAAGGACTTCCCACAGAGCAGGACGTCGTGCAGCGCTTCCAGGCACCGTCGTCGGTCTGTTTCAACCTGAAAACATCCTAATTTAAGGCTTAATTCACCCAGGACGTCGTGAGAGAACAGAGAAGATTCAGAAGAGGCCGGCATGAGGACTTTATGCGAACGTGCTACTGTTTAAGGACATTTTTTAATGAAAGACGTGCGCGCAAATTCGCCGAGTCGTTTCCGCGACGACTCGGCAAATCTGTGTGCGCCGCGACAGGAAAAACACCTCCGTGTTGAAAACCATTTGTAAAATTCAGGCGGCTTTTGATGGCTTTCAACAAGTGAGTAACTGAGAAATTGTTTAACAGCTTGGGCATGTTCCAACTTGCCCGTTAAGGTTTCCAACAGAGGTGTTTTTCCTGTCGCGACCGGCCCGACATGCGACTCTGCCCGCACGTTCTTTCATTACAAAATGTCCGTTAACAATGGAATGTACTCCTCATGCCGACTTCTTCTGAAAGTTCTCTGTTCTCTGACGACTTCCTGGGTCAACAGAGCCTGAAATATGGAAGTTTTCAACTTGAAACGGTGAGACGCTGCCGCCTCGAAGCGCAGATCGCCTCAGGCGCCATGGACCGTCCTTAAAGCGACACTACCAGACCAAAATCTCTCAGCCATTAAAATTTTTACCGAAAACCAGCTGAATTTATCGAATGGTGTCCACTCAGTTGTGCCTTACAGTTTTGAAAAAATTTTGATCAAACAAAGCAGCAGTCTCTGAGCCATTCCTAAAGAATGAAAAAAACGACTAGAGGGTGGGCCACTCCTAGTTTAAAAATGGTTACATTTTACAAGTTGGAGAAAACAAAATGTCAACACTGGTGCAGTGATACTGTGACACTGCTTAGGGGGAGCCACGGACTATTGATGTCTAGAAGTGCAAAAGTACTTTTTATCAGATTAATCACCAGAATAATCGATAGCTGCAGCCATAATAGACAGTGATTTAGGGTATGCTCAATTCAGTAATGGTTTCCAGTTTTCCATTTTTCAGGTACATCAAGATTTAGTTGGTGATGGGTTTTGTAGTTTCTTCCATTTATGATTTACTCATGACTATGGCCACTTAACACAAGCAAGATGAAGCATACGAGGTCTGTTAGAAAAGTATCCGACCTTTTTATTTTTTTCATAAACCATATGGATTTGAATCACGTGTGATTGCATCAGCCAAGCTTGAACCTTGGTGCGCATGCGTGAGTTTTTTCACGCCTGTCGGTTGCGTCATTCGCCTGTGAGCAGGCTTTGTGTGAGCACTGGTCCACCCCTCTCGTCATTTTTTTATTGCCAATAAATGTCTGAACGATTTGGAGCTTTGCTGCATCAATTTTTTTCCAGAAAGTGTGAGAGACCTCCAGGTGGACACTGTTCGGAAAATTAATATGGCTTTCAGGGATGATTTTATGGGGATTACACAGATTAAGGAGTGATCCAGACGGTTTAAAGACCGCCCACAACTGCTGAGAGCGCCGATCGACAGGCTCCAACCCCGCTGACACAACCAGATCAGTTCCAACGTGAAGGCTTTGTTGATCCGGAATGTCGTCTGACTTTAACAAGGCAGAAGGCGTGGATATCAGAACTTTTTCGGCACATTCCACTGTTACAGGAGTTTTTTTTCATGGAAAGAAAAGCGGAGGGACGCGCCACGGAGCCGTTCATTACGCGGCACAAAACCACCTCCATGTTGGTCTCACAGGACAGCTTTCAAGTGGATTTCAGATGGCTGTCGGTTGCTTTTCAGTCGTGTGATTATCCGAGAAATTGAGCATGAGCTGGACATGCGCCAACATGTCCTGTGAGGCTTCATCACGGCGTTGCTTTATGCTTCATGCTCAATTACCCTAACCCTAACCCGTCCCTGAAAGCCATATTAATTTTCCGAACGGTGTCCACCTGAAGGTCTCTCACAGTTTCAGGAAAAAAATTGATGGAGCAAAGCTCCAAATCGTTCAGACGTTTATTCGCAATAAAAAAACGACGAGAGGGGTGGACCAGTGCTCACACAAAGCCTGCTCACAGGCGAATGACGCAACCGACGGGCGTGAAAAAACTCACTCATGCGCACCAAGGTTCAAGCTTGGCTGATGCAATCACACGTGATTCAAATCCATATGTTTTTTGAAAAAAATAAAAAGGTCGGATACTTTTCTAACAGACCCCGTACTTGCTAGGAAGAAAAAGGGCTGTCTGACAGGGTGCAACCTGCCATCTGTTGGTGATGTACTAAGAGTATTTGTACAGAATGGGGCAAAAGGGCACTAAGAAACAATGCAGCAGTGCAGACTGTGAAGGAGGTACAAGACTTTTGGGAAAGGGCCCAGATTCCCATTTGACCCTTCCAGCATGCAGTGAAGGCTCTAGAACAGTAGTGTCAAGTATTCCAGAAAGGGCCAAGAGAGTGCAGGTTTTCTTTGCAGACACCGACTCCACCACATGATTTCACTGATTAACATCACTTTGAGCAGATGGTATGAGTTTAAAGAAATCACTTGCTGGAACTAGTGGCTGCAAAGAAAACCTGCATGCTCTTGGCCTTTTCTGGAATTCTTTGGATACCACTGCTCTAGATGAGCTTGTAGGAAAATGGAAGTCTTTGAAGAAAAATAAGGGGTGAGAAAGTGGAATGCAAAAGGAGAAAGAAGAACGGTTCAAAGAGATATTTAATGATCTTTTTGATATCGCCCACCAAGATGCACTGAAGATGATCATCACTGAGGAAGACAGAAATATCTGGAAATACAGCATGAGAAAGGCAGGCATGGAAGTATGGCAGGAGTAGACATAAAGCTGTCAAAGCAGGAAGTTGCAAAATCCAAGGCAAAACGGAAGAAACATCGGTGGAATGAGAAACAATGACACTAAGCTGATCTCTTTGGCAGAAGTGCCACCTTAGAGAATTCCACCTTTAGCTCTTCTGCTGGAGAGAGTGAGACAAACTTAGCATTTCATGTATATCACTGCACTGGTTTTTGCCATGTTTAACAGCATTTTTATGTCTATTTATTAAAAGGAAACCCAACCATAACATCAAATTTGTCAAAAAATTGAAACACTGACGTCTGCTATTATAATATATAGTTAGAAGTGCATAAACAAGTCTTGAATGATATAAAATACCATTTATTTATCACTTATTTAAATACAACGCGGCCGCCATGTTTTTGCCTGCGCAATGCATTCTGGGGGTGATGATATGGAAAGGTTTCTGAAATCTTTCATGCAAGCAAAAACAGTGTTGAAGCTAGTTCTTCTACCAAGATAAAATGCCACATTGCGCGGCTTTTGGATGCAATTTTCAGTATAAGGGCAACAAAGAAAGCGAGGTAAGCCTTCATTGCTTTCCAAAAGAAAAAGTTAAGGAAAAAGTGGGAGGATGCTTGTGGAAGAGTGCAGTTGCCCAAAGACCTGCGGCTGTGCTCACGTCACTTCAACGCGGATGCATTTGAGGCTTTTCATCGACCTCAGCTTATGAGGGAGCTTGTTGGTGTTTCTGGATACAAACGAAGTCTTAAACGAGATGCAGTGCCCGTCGTATTTCACCACAAGAAGAAAAATCGTCCATGAGTAACTAGTGAAAATAGGACTAAAACACGTGAAAGAGTAGCAGATGCTCTCTTTCTCTGTCGGCATTGGCAACCAGCCCCCACACAGACACCACCTACAATGCCCAACTCTTGCTTGATCAGAGCGCTGATCTTCATTTCTGACAGTATTTTCAAAGTTCTCTTCCTCACACTGCAGATCACGCTCTGGTTCAAACTGAAAAGAGTGAACAGAGGAGCTCATCGTTGCTAATCGCCGCTAGTTGTAATGTAAACACGGGAAGCCCTGCAGCCGCTTGATGTCACTACCCAGAATGCATTGCGTTACAAACAACAATGGCGACCTACATAGAAATAAAGTTTCTTAAAATATCATAAAACTTGACATTATATTTGCAAATTTTGTCCCATAGTTATGTTACTAATATCACAACAAGTCATAAATATGTATTTATAGTCGGGATGTCTTGTGTGAGCAGTATATTTATTTTCATTTGTGTTGAGCACACCCTAAATAAACTCAAATCTAAAAAATATTTGGTATACTTGACTTTGGTTCATTTAGAGGGGTGAAAGCAAAACATTTCAAAGTCATCAAATAAGGGCCACCTTAATATATAATCTATATCAACTGATGAGAAAAAAGTAGATCAAAATTGTTTCTATACTGCCAAGCCCTACTATGATGTATGAAAGTATGCAAGAAAAGACTTAAGACAGAAAATAAGGAGTGTTAGTATTTTCCACAGCGGTCAGGCTGTAGACCACAGAGCGAAGCCTGTTTGCAAACAACCTTCTCAAACTGTGCCAGTGACGTTACGGTAATATGTGACACGATGGACACTCAAACACCGCCTCTGGTGTTTGAACGTCTGGCAAATGAACTCTGTGGTGCGGTGGAGAGCCAAAGCTGTGATTAAGTCCTACCTGGCTTGGCACATGTATCTACTGATAAGACCTGAAGCTTCTGTTACATCCAGCCAACCTGTCATGGTGTCACACCTGATTGAAGAATATCTAAAATCATCTTAGTGCGGTCAATTATACACCTCACAATCTGCCAGATTGTGATCTTGGTAATCACAATCAGCATTCCTGAACTGTAATTATTGCTGAACAAAACTCAAAGTTGAAGCTCAACCAGTTCTGACAGTCCTAACAATAAAAATAAAATTAAATTAAATAAAAAAAAATAAGTTTTGAGGTCCTTCTGGCAGCCTGGCTGAACATTTTGACTT
Source organism: Thalassophryne amazonica (assembly GCF_902500255.1). Taxonomy (NCBI): domain Eukaryota; kingdom Metazoa; phylum Chordata; class Actinopteri; order Batrachoidiformes; family Batrachoididae; genus Thalassophryne; species Thalassophryne amazonica. The sequence goes on from NC_047122.1 coordinate 16,996,231, forward strand.
TACCTCAAACAGGAAAGTGGGAAGATTTGGTGGTCAAGCTGTTTGTGTGCTTGTTTCTAGAGCAGAAGTTTCCTCATTCTTCATGTAATTTTAAGTTGTGTCAGGAAGGGCATCCGGTGTAAAATTTGTGCTAAGTCAACATCAATCTTTGATCTGCTGTGGTGACCCCAAGTTGGGGGGAAAGCAAAGGAACATCAACTCGAAATGGATGGAATATGGTATATGAGCATGAGCTAAAGATAATGAGTATAGTTTCTCTATCCAAAAAATTATTTTTTTTTATCTGTTGGACAGGAATGCCACACTGCGACACACATTGAGTGCAAACAACCATGATGTGCATTTCCAGATGACACACTGAATGCAGGAAATAAGGTAGGCCAACACCCCGCAGAGTGACATTACCCAACAATAAGCACAACAAACCCTGATCACTAACAAACTGGCCAACAGAACAGCAGAATGAACAGGAAGTACACCCTTTAACTGGAAAGCCCTGGCTAAAAACAAAAACACCACAACAGCATGCCTCAAGAGTCTATAAGCCCTCTGACTAGCACCCCTATTACAACCCCTGGCAATAATTATGTAATCACTGGCATCGGAGGATGTTCATTCAGTTGTTTAATTTTGTAGAAAAAAAAAGCAGATCAGACATGACACAAAACTAAAGTCATTTCAAATGGCAACTTTCTGGCTTTAAGATATACTATAAGAAATCAATCATAATTGTGGCAGTCAGTAACGGTTACTTTTTTAGACCAAGCAGAGGGAAAAAAATATGGACTCACTCAATTCTGAGGAATAAATTATGGAATCACCCAGTAAATTTTCATCCCCAAAACTAACACCTGCATCAAATCAGATCTGCTCGTTAGTCTGCATCTAAAAAGGAGTGATCACACCTTGGAGAGCTGTTGCACCAAGTGGACTGACATGAATCATGGCTCCAACACGAGAGATGTCAATTGAAACAAAGGAGAGGATTATCAAACTCTTAAAAGAGGGCAAATCATCACGCAATGTTGCAAAATGTTGGTTGTTCACAGTCAGCTGTGTCTAAACTCTGGACCAAATACAAACAACATGGGAAGGTTGTTAAAGGCAAACATACTGGTAGACCAAGGAAGACATCAAAGCGTCAAGACAGAAAACTTAAAGCAATATGTCTCAAAAATCGAAAATGCACAACAAAACAAATGAGGAACAAATGGGAGGAAACTGGAGTCGTCTGTGATCGAACTGTAAGAAACCGCATAAAGGAAATGGGATTTACATACAGAAAAGCTAAACGAAAGCCATCAACACCTAAACAGAAAAAAACAAGGTTACAATGGGCTAAGGAAAAGCAATCGACTGTGGATGACTGGATGAAAGTCATTCAGTGATGAATCTCGAATCTGCATTGGGCAAGGTGATGATGCTGGAACTTTTGTTTGGTGCCGTTCCAATGAGATTTATAAAGATGACTGCCTGAAGAGAACATGTAAATTTCCACAGTCATTGATGATATGGGGCTGCATGTCAGGTAAAGGCACTGGGGAGATGGCTGTCATTACATCATCAATAAATGCACAACTTTACATTGATATTTTGGACACTTTTTTTATCCCATCAATTGAAAGGATGTTTGGGGATGATGAAATCATTTTTCAAGATGATAATGCATCAGAAAATGGTCCAAGACAAGGCTCCAACCTGCAAAGCTGATCTGGCAACAGCAATCAGAGAAAGTTGGAGCCAGATTGATGAAAAGTACTGTTTGTCACTCATTAAGTCCATGCCTCAGAGACTGCAAGCTGTTATAAAAGCCAGAGGTGGTGCAACAAAATACTAGTGATGTGTTGGAGCGTTCTTTTGTTTTTCATGATTCCATAATTTTTTTCCTCAGAATTGAGTGAGTCCATATTTTTTTCCCTCTGCTTGGTCTAAAAAAGTAAGCGTTACTGACTGCCAATTTTTTTTTCCTGATTTCTTATAGTGTTTCTTAAAGCCAGAAAGTTGCCATTTGAAATGACTTTAGTTTTGTGTCATGTCTGTGATCTGCTTTTTTTCTACAAAATTAAACAACTGTATGAACATCCTCCGAGGTCAGCGATTCCATAATTTTTGCCAGGGGTTGTACATAGGGAACGCTCTATGGCTATCCCCCATGATTCAGAACAAGTGCAAAAATGGGATAAAATGGCTTGTGTCAGGCTGGATTATAAAGTGCAGACATGGAAACTGGCTGGCTTATAAAGCGCATACCTGGCAACTCAATTGAAAACAAAAGTAAAGCTGCGTCCGGCTGCATTATCAGCCAGATCCTCAACAAGTGCTGGTTTTGCTTCAAATTTTTACCCCGATGAAGCACAATCAAACAAGGTTCAAGCTGTGCTCACTAGGACTACGCCATTTAAAGATGGCTGAACATGAGTGAAGCTATTAAGACTATGAACTAGGGATGCACCGATCCACATTTTCTCAATTCCAATCTGATCCCGATACCTGAGTTTGGATATCTGTCGATACCGTTACCAGAGCTCTGTTTGATTTAATATTATTATCATGATTGTTGATTTTATGAGGATATTTTGTATCCCCAGTTATACAGCATCATTAAGTGTTTAGAGGAGGATTTTCTTAAAAAGATGTTTTGCTGAAAGAATTAAGTACCTTTATTATACTTATTTTTATAGACTTAAGAGACAGCTCTCTCTCTCTGTCTGTCTGTCTGTCCTCAATTTCAGTGGAGCTTTAATGACATGGGAAACATGTTCACATTGTCAAAGAAAGTGTTATAGTAAAGATTAAAAATTAAGTCCTCTCTCCCTCTGTCTCTCAATTCAATTTCAATTAAAACATTGTCAAGACAAGTGTTGGAGCAAAAAAAAAAAGTCCCCCCCCCCCTTGCTGTTTTCCTGCTAACAGCAAATGTGGAACCTTTTGGAAACACAAAGCCTTTCAACTGTAAAATAAAACGTAAATTTCTAAATGTATCACCAGTGAGGCTCACACGAGGGACTCTGGATAAAGACTAAAGGATTTTAGTGGAGTTTTTTCCCCATTCAGCGTACAGAAAAAACTGCTCAGCTCCGCTGTGAGCTGCCATTTATATCATTTCACAGCCTTGGGACGCCGAAGTGGCTCATTTTTTCCAGCACACATTTCTAGTTATTTTTTCTGAAAATCCGTCCTCAGCGGCACAGACAGCCACTACCTGGCTATATTTGTCTCTACTCATGGCTTAAAACATTTGGCTGCGGTGTGCGGAAGAAACAGCTCAGCTATAGCTCGGAAACCTCCCCCTCCTCGCTGAGTAGTAAACAGAGCAGAGAGCAAGCATCAATTGAGGTTTCACATAAGTGTTTTCTCTCTGGTATCGGAAAATGCCGCAGGTTGGAGCGGTATTTTCCGATACTTGATACTTACCTTGGTGTTGGAACCAGATACAGATACTGGATCGGCCACACCCCTACTACGGACACCCGGAAGTGACTATGCAATGATGCTGAATCGGCAAATCGTGATGAAATTTCTGAACAGCTCAAAAATTTCACCCCAGTTTCAAGACTGATGCCAATGATGGCCGTAACTACTGTGTGTACCAAGTTTGTTCATGACTGACAAAAGAAGGGTAAGAAGTTACTGTGATGCTTCAAAATATGCCATGATTTGCTACTGAGAATGAAATGAGAACGGATGACATTCTGTGGAATAGGGTTGTTATACAGGTTGAATATTTAGCTGTAACTATAATTCTTTTAGTTTTATTTCATAAACAGTTGTAGAAAACAGAGGAATTGTGTTGATCCACAAGATCATTAACAGAAACAGGAAAAAAATAAACAAAAAATAAATAAAACATCAGATGAGTCCACTGAACTGGAATGATTTACAGTGTGGCAGTGGTGAAGGAAAAGAAACTCGTGAGAAAAAAAAAAAAGATAAATCTGAGCCTGTACATGTGGCTTCTGTTTTGTTGTTTGCCATTTACAACTTATTTTGTCTAACACACACATACATGGTGGCGTGGCCAACAACAAAAACACAGGAGTCAAGTGATGGGAGTGAACCACACAAGCATGTGCACAAACACACACATTCACATCACTGCAGACCAGAGCAAACTCATACATGAGTGACTCACTCTCGTGCTCCCTGCCAATCAAATTTCCTCTCCTCTTGTCACACAATGCATCTTTCCTTTCAGCAACTTTTCACACAGACACAAAGGCTCCACTGTCAATTACAACTCGCAGGACAAAAAGCTGAAAAATGTTTGGTGTCCAGCCCAAGGATGACATTACATATATCTAATATATAAACAGGGATGGGTTTTGATAAGATTTTATCGATACTGGCCCCATTATCGGTTCTGCTTATCGATCCAATTTCTTATCGTTTCCCTTATCAATACCTAAATTTTCTGTGTACTAAACTGACTGAGTCTCACGAATACAGCTTAACTAATGTGACATAAAATATACAATGATATGGCTAAAATTCTTCTCTATTTCCCGTGCGTAGAACGGGTAACTCAGCTAGTACCTATCTGATATATTAAGATGACCGTATGTGTTCACTATGCACAGCCACATTAATTAAGCAATCCACAGCAAGGTTGCTATGGTGTCTGGGGGCACCAAGGGGGAGGTCACTGGGGCTCTTAGGTTGAAAGTGTATGTGCGCGAACACATGCAGTCAGCCTTATATATTAGCTCATGACCTGCTCACTGGAGCCCTTACTGTTGCAGTTCACGTGGTACTCAGGTCATGTAGCAAGCATCACACTTTACTTACTACGTAGTAGGGGCTGGCTATGCAGGTGAGGAGTTTGACTGGGACGGTACACCTATCAAACGGTAACGCAGGTGTTAAACTCAGGGAGGACAGAAACCTCCCCTGGAGACTCCGGTAAAGTTAGAAAGATATTCACAGATTCAAAGTTCACGGCTCAATCTTAAGAGAAATGTTGTAGAAAAACAAACACTAGTTTCTAACCTCAGGAAGGTAAACAATGAGCTACAACCTTATTTTTATCCATATGAGCTGCTCTCTGAGCTGGAAAAATAACATTGATCTGAACGAGCAGGCGGCTAATAAAGGGAAGCGTAGGGACTAGGCATGTGGAGATTAATTGATACGAATCAGTATCTAGATACAAACTACAGCACTCAGTTTGGAAAATTTTAATTTTAGTGATTTCTTTTTTAAAGAGAAACGGTTCGAGAGGATAAATATCAGCTTTATTATATAATGAGCAAATTTCACATGAAACAAGGTAACATGCAAAAAATTGCATTTTCTCACCATATATTCACCATGGCATTATTTTACGAGATATAGGTTGGTAACATTGCATTATTAAAATGGTAACACCTGATTGTGCACTTACCGATAGTGTAAATGAAATACGAACATTATAGATTAATTTCACTAAATCAATAATTCAGCACAGAGTCAGACCATAAACCTTACTAAAAGATTTTCATTTTTATCTTCGGACTTCAGGACACAAGGTCGGATGGGACTGAGTGGAAGCCTTGTGCGCTGCTTTGGGTGATAGTTGCCAACAGCACCGCTATGCTAAAAATTTCTGGGGAGAACCCTGCATGAATTAAAATGTATGAAATACCAAGTGTTCCAATATTTTTGGAGGGCATTGTAGCTTAAATGCCAAGCCCATGAAGACTGCATCATGTCACTCAGGGGCAAGTGTGTTTGTCCATGCAGAAGTGGAGTTGTGTCAGGAAAAGCATCCAGCATTAAATATGTGCCAAATCCCAATGTGAATATGTCAATAGGCTCATTCTGCTGTGGCAACCCAGAGTATCCAGGAGCAGCAAAGACAAACAACAACAACATGGATGTGAGCTACCTCATGTTGACAGATAAAGCTGTATGTAAGTGGTGGAGCAACAAAAGTTGCCCAATGCCCAGTGTCTGCAATCACATCCATAGAAACTTGTAAAGCCTTCAGAGGTGTGAGCTTTTGGAAGCTTTTTCACTAACATGCTTCCTTTCACTTAGTTTTTGAAGAGACTGTTCTCTAAACAAAATAGCCACACACCACGACACTCAGGGTGCTATCCTCCACCTCCCCCTGCCAAAAATAACCAAATTCAAACCATGCCGTACACTTTAAAGTGATACAACTGCTACACTGACAGCTGGATCAAAGTGCAAAATTCCCAATGTATAAAATGGAGAGAGGGACTTCATGGTTGACGCCTGAGTGCGTTAGTCAGCTTTTCCTTAACAGCAGAGCCACCGCAGTCTTAATTCTTTAGTCTGCTGTATTAAAGCTGGATGCTCCAGTCTCGAGACTGAGCGGCTCGCTCTCTGTGTAAAAACATTAAAGGCAGAGGCTTAGCGTCACCACAGAGAGATGGCTGGCCAAATGACGACGCCATGCTGTAGTGAGAAAATTAAGAGTGTGTCGGTGAGTTAATGCAACACAGACATTCTCCATTTTCTTTGTGTGGGGGGGGGGGTCTAGGATCCTTAAAAAATAAAGAGTGTATGCCATGTGTGCTGACTGGGACATACAACCCCTGGCAAAAATTATGGAATCACCGGCCTCGGAGGATGTTCATTCAGTTGTTTAATTTTGTAGAAAAAAAAGCAGATCACAGACATGACACAAAACTAAAGTCATTTCAAATGGCAACTTTCTGGCTTTAAGAAACACTATAAGAAATCAGGAAAAAAAATTGTGGCAGTCAGTAACGGTTACTTTTTTAGACCAAGCAGAGGGAAAAAAATATGGACTCACTCAATTCTGAGGAAAAAATTATGGAATCACCCTGTAAATTTTCATCCCCAAAACTAACACCTCGTTAGTCTGCATCTAAAAAGGAGTGATCACACCTTGGAGAGCTGTTGCACCAAGTGGACTGACATGAATCATGGCTCCAACACGAGAGATGTCAATTGAAACAAAGGAGAGGATTATCAAACTCTTAAAAGAGGGTAAATCATCACGCAATGTTGCAAAAAATGTTGGTTGTTCACAGTCAGCTGTGTCTAAACTCTGGACCAAATACAAACATGGGAAGGTTGTTAAAGGCAAACATACTGGTAGACCAAGGAAGATATCAAAGCGTCAAGACAGAAACCTTAAAGCAATATGTCTCAAAAATCGAAAATGCATCACAAAACAAATGAGGAACGAATGGGAGGAAACTGGAGTCAACATCTGTGACCGAACTGCAAGAAACCGCCTAAAGCAAATGGGATTTACATACAGAAAAGCTAAACAAAAGCCATCATTAACACCTAAACAGAAAAAAACAAGGTTACAATGGACTAAGGAAAGGCAATCGTGGACTGTGGATGACTGGATTAAAGTCATATTCAATGATGAATCTCGAATCTGCATTGGGCAAGGTGATGACGCTGGAACTTTTGTTTGGTGCCGTTCCAATGAGATTTATAAAGATGACTGCCTGAAGAGAACATGTAAATTTCCACAGTCATTGATGATATGGGGCTGCATGTCAGGTAAAGGCACTGGGGAGATGGCTGTCATTACATCATCAATAAATGCACAAGTTTACGTTGATATTTTGGACACTTTTCTTATCCCATCAATTGAAAGGATGTTTGGGGATGATGAAATAATTTTTCAAGATGATAATGCATCTTGCCATAGAGCAAAAACTGTGAAAACATTCCTTGTAAAAAGACACACAGGGTCAATGTCATGGCCTGCAAATAGTCCGGATCTTAATCCAATTGAAAATCTTTGGTGGAAGTTGAAGAAAATGGTCCATGACAAGGCTCCAACCTGCAAAGCTGATCTGGCAACAGCAATCAGAGAAAGTTGGAGCCAGATTGATGAAGAGTACTGTTTGTCACTCATTAAGTCCATGCCTCAGAGACTGCAAGCTGTTATAAAAGCCAGAAGTGGTGCAACAAAATACTAGTGATGTGTTGGAGCGTTCTTTTGTTTTTCATGATTCCATAATTTTTTTCCTCAGAATTGAGTGATTCCATATTTTTTCCCTCTGCTTGGTCTAAAAAAGTAACCGTTACTGACTGCCACAATTTTTTTTCCTGATTTCTTAGTGTTTCTTAAAGCCAGAAAGTTGCCATTCGAAATGACTTTAGTTGTGTGTCATGTCTGTGATTTGCTTTTTTTTCTACAAAATTAAACAACTGAATGAACATCCTCCGAGGCCGGTGATTCCATAATTTTTGCCAGGGGTTGTATGAATGAGTGAGGGACAACTTGACTCTTTCCAATAAATGGAGACCTAACTCATTTACTACTATCTCATCTAGCTTCAAACCAAAAGTCACAAATCTACTGTATTTCAAGATTGTAAAGAAGCCAGTCTGTCTGCAGCAGTATGTTCAAAACACAAAGAGTTGTTTCAGTGTAATGTGGAGGATAAACTTACTGGACTGTTCTCTCACAACACAGGTACCATCGTGGTCATAAGCCTGAGGTCAAAGTTAAATACACGTCATCGTCAAAAATACAGTAATGACCATATCTCAGGAAGTTGAAGAGCTCTTCAAACTGTTTTCTTCAGAATTCTGCTCTCACAGGACTAACAAAAGTAACACACCTCTGACATCAAGCAAAGTCCAAAAATTAGACAGACAGATGGAAAACTCAGAGCCAAAATCCAAAAAAGCCCTGCATGTGATGTCTTAAGTGAAAGGGGACTTTCAGACAAAACATGTAACTAAATTATACGCCGACAGTGTGCGCAACTGTGCACTGGAGTTCACACGGCCGCAAATGTCAAAATTTCTCTGCAGATCGAAACAATACATCAGTGAAATTAATGACAACCATTTCTTGTCCCTGCTCCAGGTGCAATCGCAAACACATGTAGAAGAGGCATATTTGGTCTGTTTACATAGGCAAAATCAGAAGCCACCTTTGACTTTTATTGTTGTGGTCAGTCTGGGAATTTCAGCATAGCACAGCTACACTCACATCAGCTGTATTTATTTTGTTGGTGCCGTTGCTTATCTCTGGGCTCTACAGCGTGAAATGCAAGAGAGTTGACGACTCCCCCTGGATGGGGCGCCAGTCTGACGCAACTTACTTCCTCGGTCAAGGCCAGTACCCATTTACAGCTGGGTGCACAGACTATCCAGATTAATTGTCTTGTCCAAGAACACAGACAGGTAGCATGAGCGGAATTTGAACACAGGTCCTTATCCACGGCTGTAAAATGTATCTTAACATTGTCTATCTGCAGTTTTGTTCAAAACTGTAGTGCTCAGAGTTAAACCCAATTTTTGGTATTCCGTATCCACAACTCCATAGCTACACAGAGTCCTCTGCATCCTTACGAACCCCCTCCAAGCCCCTCTCCGTAGTCTGACGTGTACCTCCCAAAAATTGCAACTACATGTTGAGACGGCACGAGCCGTGACTGGTCCGTCAACTACTTTGCCAGAATCTCACGGTTCAGTTTCACAATCAACAACTTTCATGGTGTGTTAAGCCAGTCTTCACGACAAATGTCGCGCCAGCCACTGTTTTAGCGATGAATTGCATTGCGACACCCGCCAACCCCAACAAAGAATTTCGAAAGGTTCTTGACTGTGTCAAAGCGATTGCATGGCCATGGCGTTACGAAACAGTAAAAGCATAAAAAGGCCTCTAAGCGTGTACTGAAGCCTTCTTTAATTCAGGGTGTTTCCCCTGTTTTCTTGTGTAATTTTGCTTAAATTTAAATCATATTTGTCCGTTTCCAGCATCATTTTCCTCTGCGCCATTGCTTTCATGTGAAATGTTGTAAAGTGGCATGATCTTGCGATGTTGCAATGTGTCACAGACCCACCTCTTTAACTTCAGACCCGGCTGCAAGAAATCACAAGGTTTTTTTTTTTTTGGTAATTTTCTCAATGAACGTAACAGACGATAGTAGAATGCTGAAGAGACAAAAAATGGCTGTGGTGAACGCTGGTGTGAATAAATGGATCGTTGAGACACAAAAGACTTTCAGTTTTTAAATTAAGTTACTACTAGTGTTGGGCTTGAGACCAGAGGATCCTCAGTTCAACCCCCAGCCTGACCGGAAAAATCACTAAGTGCCCTTGGGCAAGGTCTTTAATCCCCAGTTGCTCCCGGTGTGTAGTGAGCACCTTGCACAGCGGCACCCTGACATCGGTGTGCGAGTGTGTTTGTGTGAAAGAGAAACATAATTGTAAACCGCTTTGAGCATCTGATGCAGACGGAAAAGCGCTATATAAATGCAGTCCATACTAGCGTGTTGGCTGTGGGGATCTAGATTGGGTAGTGTTCACAAAATAGGTAGCTGACATTTTTTCAAGGATGGCAAACAATTGTGCAAAGTTTCTAGAATGAGTTGGAATGGTGTGGGAGTCCACAATGTTTTTAGAACCTTAGACCTCAAACGTTTTTTGAAGAACTCAACCCTTTTATTTTCTGTTAATTATGTAACTTTTTAAAGGTCATTTACTGTCTTGTATTTATAAATTGTTTAGATTCTTGTTATCGTATACACATTATTATTATTATTGTTATGATCATTATAATTATTATCAGTATTATTATTTTAACTTATATTTTGTCATTTGATTTTTAAATGGACCACAATGGAAATAATTGTTTTCACTTTCTTGTGTCATCCATGTATTTTTAACATATTTACAATTATATTATGTACTTACATTGAACTTATTAAATAAAAGCACACACACACACATACATTCACGCTTTTCATATATAGATTTACTGCCCCATGCTGGAATGGTGTGTGAGTTCAGAATGTAAATATTAATGTTCATTGTTCAGTGTTGTTAGCTAATATATGTAGCTTCTCTAAAAATATTAATCGTATCAACGTTCAGTTTTGGTGACATTCATCCTTGACCCAAAATACATAAACATACCAAACAGCAAATGTCAGCTCTCCCCAGTTTGTGTGTGATCAACATTACATGCACACACAGCTTTTTGTCTTTCTGCAATCCGCTGTAAGCAGGTGCTTTTAATTTGACAAAGACTGTGACGTAAGACATTAAAAGCCCTACATATTTCACTAACACTTAAATTACTATAAACCACAACAACATTTAAAACCTCAAACCCCGAACTCCCATGGTGCATTGAAGCACAAACATCCATTGTTTACTGGTTAGTAAAAATTGCTGATTTCTCAAAAAATATTTGCCCTATCCTATTAACTATCATTTCACAATGTTCAACCTTGACCCAAAATACATAAGCACACCAAATGCGAAAGGTCAGCTCTCCCACATTTTTGCGTGATCGAAATCCTACACGTGCAGACACACAGAGGCCACTTGGGTATTATAATATAGATTTTTTTTTCTTCTTGTTGGTGGTGGGACAAGCAATGGCGGAATGAGAAACGCAGCTGGAGCAGACAAACGCAGAGGGATATCTTTAAAAACACCTCCATCCTGTGTTTATTCACAAACAATATTGATAAGAAATTAAAGCATTTTCAGATGTAGTCTTCCAAAACAAGGGAATCTCATGTGACTAGTGTTTTTGGCCGTGATGAAGAATCTGGCTGAAAGGATGAGACAGGTTGGATTAAAAGACTTCCTATTTACTCAGTGTGCCACTTTGTAAAACTGTAGCATCTTGATTAGGTACTTACATGTCGTCATCTCTGTCATTTGTGGGAGCATTACAGCATCACATACAGGCCTGGTGTATATACTACAGTCCATGGTATGGAGATATTTCTTGAAATGGTGCTGTGTTTTTGGATCGTATTTGCGTCTGTGTAGACAAGGCTTTAGTTTGTGATTTTGGCTAAGATGTAAAGCTGAATTTGTAGGAAATGGCTTCCATCAGTATTTGCAAAAGCAAAATGCTAGCGTTTTTCTCCGACTAAAGGTGGGCTGCCCCCACCCCCACCAGACACCCTCCGACTTGACCTCCAGCGCCATCACACTAGGGGTGCACGGTATTTGCGGTTGACAGTAGAAATAATATATAAATTTGGCCTATGGTAGAGATTTGGACTCCACCGACCAATCGCGATAACGCCTGCGGAGTTTTTCGATCCAGGAAAACTGTGAAAAATGTGTGAACCATTACTCCTTTGGTGCAGACAGAGTGCAGAGGGGAGGGGAGGGTGTTCTGAGCTGAGGCGTGTCTCACTGAAATGAAGATTCGAGCAGTGACGTTAACAGGCAAACATTGAGGATTTCTGTCGCTAAACACCGAAAAGCCAAGACAGCAACATGCAATATTTTCTGTGCCATTGTTTATTTCAGCAGAGGCTGCAAGCAGAGGTGATGCTCCGTCACGACCTCAATGAAACATTTGAGAAAGCGTCACATTAAATAACGCAAGGAATTTTTTTTTTTTTTAACTGGAGCAGAAAGACAAAATCAGCCAGGGAACAACAATTTACCCAGACTGACTTTAAATGAGTAAATGAAGTACTTTTTTATTTTTGTGTGTGTGGGGGGGGGGGGATCTTGTTGCATTTTGGAAATGAGGAAATGCCTCCATCCTGAAAATGGGTCATGTATTCGCAGCAGATGTTCCATCTAGTGTTCAAGAGATGAAAGTTCAGCCACTGACCCAACAATAAATCAACGTATTTCATTCTTTCAACAAAACATCAAATCTAGGCTTAAATCTTATGCTGCGTTCACACCGGGCGCGATCAGACGCTACAAATTTGCGGGGGTCGCGTGGTGACGGACGCGCCTCCTTCACCCGGTGTGTCGCTCTGCTTGGGTGGACTTTCGCTGCAAAAATTCGCCCCGGTGCGTCATCAAATAGGAGGAGCTTCCATTCTGCTCGGCGTCAAGTCATCATGACGGGCCTTGATCAAACGGAGCGAAGCTCCCAATATAGAGAGTATCATTATTTGCTGCACGAGCATTTGCTGCTGGATGACGGCCGCTTTCAGCGGTCCTTCCGCCTCTGCGGGACCCAGTTTGAGGATCAACTGTCCCGTTCACGCGCACACATGTAAACAATTAAAAAAAAAAAAAAAAAAAAAAAAAAAAAGAAACTCCGCTGCTTGCTGCAGCTCGCTCTTCCCCCAAAAAACTCTCATAATTGTGTTTAGAAACCAGTCACCATTTGTTTTATTATACATCTGTGTAGTTAATTAATAAAATATTCTCCACACAGACGATTCGCTCGCGCGCGCACGTAAAAAAAAAAAAGAAAGAAAGAAACTCCGCAGCTTGTTGTGAGGCTGCTCCTTGCTCTTTCCCCCCCAAAAAAACTGTCATAATTGTCTTTAGAAACCAGTCACCATTATACATCTGTGCAGTTAATAAGTAAAATAATCTCCATGGACCCTCGCGCGCACACGTAAAATAAAAAGAAAAAGAAACTCCGCTCCCCCTGCTGTGGGGCTGCTGCTCACTCCAAAAACTCTCTCACAATTGTGAAATAAAGGACAAAAGGAGACATAAGTCCTGCTCACAGGCTGCTACCAGAGACAGGACATGTTCACATCTTCAGTCAAACTCCAGACATCTCCACGTCACTACATATTCAGTCCCTGATTGGTCATCGTGGCGCAGAGACGAAAAAGTTCAGATTTTTGAACTTGGGGAGGAAGGCGACACGACGTGACACGACGCAATATCACGCTACAAACGCGCAAAACACTCAAAATCGCTTCACTCACGCCGCTTCACTCGCGTCCATCACGTCGCGCTGCGCGGTTTGGCGCCAGAACGCGTCCTTACATAGGGATTACATGGCAACCTGTGGCTGCAGTCGCTCGCGTTGCGCCCGGTGTGAACGTGGCATTAGATGTACATTCTGGCAAATTTATACCTATAGTTTTGAGCTATGCACAATAAGTGTTCTCAAAATTACGTTATGTTTTTTTGTTGTTGTTTTTTTATTTTTGTCAATTTAGCTTTATTCTTTTAGCTTTATTTATTCTTGCTACAAAACATAACAGGCAGACACACCATCTTGGAAGAGGCCATGAAAATGCCAAACCAACCTGGGGATTCTGAGCCTCCATTCTCCAAAGGCAACAGCCATAACATACAAACTGGCTCTCCAATCTCTGAAATAGCTACAGACACAGTGATACCTACACCGTGTCTCTCAACCACCGTTTGACACAAAACCCTCCAGAACTGCATCAAGGACAAACTGTGGGAAACAGTCTGTGATTCACAAAGGCTTTGTAAGCTTCACTCAGAAGGCTTATTTGATAAATCCCTTAGTCACTACTAAGTACGTTTCAGAAAATAATATTCAACAATTAGCATTAAAATCAAAAGCAAATATCGGCATTAAATCAGTATGGCCAAAAATCAATATAAGGAGATATTTTAAACCTCTGTCTGAACCGGTATTTAAAGACTCAAAGTGGGCCTTCTTCAGGACCAGAAAATAAAACCACAACTCATATCATGGTTGGCTGATAATATCAACTAATATGAGCATTTCACAAAGCTATGAAGTTGGTATTAGTTTTGGTGATATGAAAATTTTTGTTTTACCAAACAATACAGAAAAAAATCTTTGGCTGTTGGAAATGGTGTCATTGCAGTTTGTCCAGAAGATGATGTTTCGGCCACACTGCTTGCACTACTGATAAGCATGGCTGGGACCCCATCACCACCATTGGTCTCATGAGCTACAAAAAAAAAAAAAAAAAGAGAGGCAAAGTGACCAGCAGCCATTCATTTTCAATCTGTTTTACAGTGGCAAGAGACAAGTGGTTGCTTTGCTGCCAGCTAGACAGCGACAAAACAGATGGTCAGTTTTTTCTTTTTTTTTTTTTTAAATGTTGAGCAATGTGTTATGGTGACTGTCCGTCAATGTGAGGTGAGGGCAATGTGCCCTTTCTCTGCGGGTCATTGAAGGCATCAAACTAAGAATTAACAAGTAATAAGTTGCAATGCATTTGCAGTCAGTGGTAAACAGAGGATCTTGTTTTTTTGGCACATCTAAATATTGGATTATTATCAATCTCCTAATAAATTTTTTAAAACGGTGTATCTAGACTGTAGCAACATTGCAGTTTCTGGAAAACGGACACTTTATATTTTAAAAGTGTGAATAAAGCTGGCAGCGTGGCTGTTTACCAACACTCATCTCCCACACTAATTGTTAGGCTTTCCTGCGTGTGAGGCCCTGGTGTTTGTTTGCTATTCTCTTCACTTTGTGTGGGTCACCAAAGCCACTGCGCATACACACTTCCAGGAAAAGAGCCTGGCTGCAGGACTGACCAGGGCAGCTACTCCACAACACACCAGAGAAATTCTGACGTCACTCTGCAGGAGTTTTTCCACGCTGTGCCTGCCCAGGCTTGATTTGTGGAAATCAGGAATGTGATCAGGTCAGACTCTACTTTGACCTAATCACTCACTGTAACCACAGATTAAGAAAGACAACCAGGGAAAGGTACATCCTGTCAACAGAACACTGCCTTTTTGTCTTACTTACTTTGACTGTACTATTACAATTCTAGAAAATTTTACATTATAAATAACACAATACATCAGTAAATGTCCATAATGGTTAACATGGTGTGTGTGTGTGTGTGTGTGTGTGGGTTAGTAGGTGTCACTGCCACCTCACAGAGAGAAGGTTCTGAGTTTGAAGTCAACTTGTTCCTTTTGTGTGGAGTTTGCATTTTCTCTCTCTGCGTTTGCACGAGCTTCCTCCACATGCTCCAGCTACCAAAGACATGCAGGACTGGTGAATTGGAAATCCTAAATTGTCTGTTGGTACGTGTCTTGGCCCTGCGAAAGTCTGGTGGTGTGTCCAGGGAGGATCCCGCCTTCCACCCAATGACTGATGGAATAAGTGCCAGCCCCCCCGCCCCAAACCTCTAAATGGAATGTAGGTTAAAAAAAAATGTATGAATGAATGACAGCCACAAATGAAGTTTTCCTATACTGTATGCCCACCTTATTTTTCCCCCTATGGCCATTATATGATTCAAGATCTCATACCAGTGTCCTAACATTTCATCCTACTTACCGAAACATCTCACCAAAGCTTAGTAATCATGCGCACAATGTAAAAAATGTCATTTTTCAGTAGTTGGTATCAATGGTTTTCCACTTTATGTTAACACTCAATTCTGAATCATTGAATTTACTTATTGTTCATGCCTTGTTTGTTGATTGATATTCTCTGTATAAGTATACTTGTGACAGCATGGTGTCAGCTGTGTGGACCCCGTGCGTTTGGTGTCACCAATAAAGTTCTGTTTACATTAATCCTGCGTTCCAATTTTGCTGGTTTTAAGTTATTCAAAACAGCAGATACTGGGTAAATGACCGAATTTATAACTACTATAAGCCACTTGACAGATGTGTCTATAAATTCAATGTACGTTGGGATGTTTCGACAAAGTAGGCTGGTTCGTCAGAACATCAGCACATACCTCGTTGACAACTCTGTTCAACTGAGCAGTCTGTAAACAGCATCATGGAGCCAAGCTTCTCCCCCCTGCACGCAACTTATGCAGCCATTCCTGCATACTAGATACGCAGCACAATGCAACTCTACACAGGCCCGGTGTGAAAGGGGCTTCAGCAAAGACAAGCAGTTTCTTCATTTCCACTCTTGGCTATCAGTTTCCCTTTGCTTCCCGTCTTTAGCCACCTTGACACTTGCACGAATTTGTTCCTCACACTGCCGCAAAATTTGTCATGCCAATGGGTCCAATGTGACGCCACGCTAAAGCCTGTGCAATATCATTTCATACCCGATGATGCATTTACTGCCAGAAAGTGGCTCATGAAACTATTCTTTCATCGCTGGTACGAATAACCCATGTGAGGACATACAAGCCACCAATTAAATGACAAGGATCCACTCAGCCGTTATTAGGGATGGATATTGATAAGATTTTAATCGATATAGGTGCCATTATCGATCCGATTCCTTATCAATTCCAACTGGACTCTATCTTTCTAACTTGACTCGGCAGAGAGCACAGCATTTGGAGCTGTGTGAACAGAAGGGAGGATGATTCTCGTTTCTTTCTCACAACAAGACAGGAGTCCCTGTTAGTGACTTTAATCTGCACAAAAGTGATTTATGATTGACATAGTCAGGGATGAAAGTGGTAAAAAAAAAGAAAAAAAAAAAAGCTGTAACCTAAAATTACTCCGACACCACTCGCACAAAAATGTTTGAATTCTATAAGCTTTGAAATGCAATCTGGGACTATTCCAGACAATAAAGTGAAGTGAGTTCAGCATCCATTTTGGTGAGAAAAAACCCAAGTTTCCTTATTCAAATAAAAAAAAAAAAAGGTGGAAGTTGAAGAAAATGGTCCATGACAAGGCTCCAACCTGCAAAGCTGATCTGGCAACAGCAATCAGAGAAAGTTGGAGCCAGATTGATGAAGAGTACTGTTTGTTATAAAAGCCAGAGGTGGTGCAACAAAATACTAGTGATGTGTTGGAGTGTTCTTTTGTTTTTCATGATTCCATAATTTTTTCCTCTCTGCTTGGTCTAAAAAAGTAACCGTTACTGACTGCCACAATTTTTTTTCCTGATTTCTTAGTGTTTCTTAAAAGCCAGAAAGTTGCCATTTGAAAAGACGAAGAAGAAGTTTTGTGTCATGTCTGTGATCTGCTTTTTTTCTACAAAATTAAACAACTGAATGAACATCCTCCGAGGCCGGTGATTCCATAATTTTTGCCAGGGGTTGTATATATATATATTTTTTAAAAGTGATTTGCTCCACTGGCTGCTCTCCACCTCCGCAGATGAAGCGAAAGGAAGCACACTTTAAATTAATCATGTTTAACTATTCAAAAAAAAAAATGCCTATATTCAAATTAGATAAGAGTTTTTATCAACAGGCTGTAGAGTTAATTTATCATTGCAGCTGTTGTGGAAATGTTGCACTCCACAGCCGTTTTTTTCAAAGGCTTTGTTATTTGCCAAGTATCCACAGAAAAAGAATTTGACTTCGGTTTGAGCTGCTCTGTACGGCATGTAGAAATATACACTAAACATTGAATAAAAAGTGCAAATGAAATGTGCAATAAGAAAAAAAAAAGAATGTCCTGTCTGCAGACTGAAGATTTCACAGACTGCCTGGGCTTATGGTTTGGCAAAGCTCCAAAATGTAATAATGTGAAAAAATAAATAATTACCTGGGAAGACAGAGAGAGGGAACATCCTAAACTTAATAATCTGCATGATGGCACAGCGACATTGTGCCATTGCTTAGGGAGAGCCCTGCCACTACTGATATTGTTTAAAAATACAAAAGTATTTTTTTATCCGATTACTCAATTAATTGATAAAATAATCGACAGAATACTCGATTCCAAAAATATTCGATAGCTGCAGCCCTAATTACATTATGTCGGTGTGGCATCTCAGAGACATTTTCAAACAATTTTACAAACATTGTGAAAGAGAACAGCAACTAAATCTGATGCATACCCTTCTTCTTTTGAGTATATTAGCAGTTTGCAAACCAACACGATGCATTATTGCCATCTACTGTTTGGATGTGGAGCATTAATGGATTCTGATGTAAGCTATCAAAAATAACCTGGAAACATTCACCACGCAAGTAAAAACCCGAAAAACTTTAATCACTGATAATGTAATTTCAGGTTCACATGCCCTGTGCGCAGTGACACACAGTTTTCGAATAGGCTGCGCAATGTTCACAACTAGTTCACGCAAGTGGCACACAATTTATGCATGCCAGAAATTTTGAACATTTGAAAATTTTCTTTGCCCACTGGCACACAGCCACGCAGGTTATGAAGAGTTTACTCACTGCAGGGTTAAACTCGTGCAAGTGTCAAGGTGCCTTTAGTGCTGAGCAAACTAACAGAGGGATTCAAAACTCACTATGTGACAATCATTTCTCTCTAAAGTTACAGTCTATCTTGTAACTGACTGTGCTGATGAGACAAGAGTTCCTCCTACGGAAATTGTTTTTTTTTGTTTTTTTTAAACTAGTCTTTGGTTCATTACATTTGAAGCAGTGTTATTGCCACCAACTGAATCTGCACACAGATTTAGATTTTTTTTTTGTTCGTTTTCCTGTAATTACAAAGTCAGCTGCCCACAATCAAATTGTCTTACACCAGGACAATTCAGTCCTACTAGTGGGAGTGAAACATTTTGCTGTGAGCATGTCAGAAAAAGCTGCATAATAACAGACACACAGAGCTGCACACAAGCACACATATGCATGCAGTCATAAACAGCAGCCCCTCTTGAACCAGACTTAACACCACCCAACTGCTCATGTATGGCTCCTTTCAGTCCACACACACCAACATACAAAGTGCAACAAAGCGTGCTGGCTCGCTGCTCAGCCGTCTACAGCTGTGACGTCTCACATGTGGCGCATTGTTGATATAAGGAGTAGCACATGTGGAAAATTGGAGCTGCTGGGGCCAGACTGCTGACTTCCTGATAGGAAGAGAGTGGAGGTTGACCCATATATACATAAAACAGTCGACAGGTTCCAAGACCACTGGATGCAGACAAAAGGTCTGTGTGCGTCTGTACAGGATGGCCGCAGGATAACAGTTAGCAAATGGGTTTCCTTCACTATGACACCACTCTTATCAGGGAAGGGGGATCCTCCCTCTGCCCAAATGCATATTTTTGAGTAGCTGCAAATGTCAAAACAGCTTAAAAGGGACCTCTTGTAATTTTTTACTCAGATAATAGTCATTCTAAGTGTTAAATAAAATTAATTATTAGTTATTTTCAAAAAAATCATAATTTCTATTAATAATTATCACTAAAAATTTTTGCTAAAAATAAATCACCGCTAGAGGCATTGCATTCAAACCAGAAGTGTGACATAATTGTATGTAGTAATGTGTTTAGCTCTGCACCGGTTAACCGTTTACAATTAATATCACGTCCTCAAGTAGATTGATAATAAATTGTCAGCTTTTGAAACTCACCTCCTGCAAAGACTTCCTCTGTTCTTGGGTGTCTCTGCTCTCATGGTGAGAGCTGGCTTTGGTCTTCTTGACCGGAATAAGCTGCACCAGCGGTTGTTAATGTAAATAATGAGTCCCACCTTTGCTTTTCCCGCACTTTTTAGTGTCTGTCTGCTCTCACAGCAGTGAATCCCAGCAGGACCACACTAGTGTCCGGTATGAGGTGGATTAGTCACATCTCCGTAAGGATAAACAAGCTGCTCTCACTGTAAGTCTGCTGCAGGTTTAGATTTCCCATGATCACGGAGGGAATTGGTGGTTTTTAGCATCTCAGGTTGTCTGCTAGCCTAGCCTTTAGCTTAGCCCCAGCCTTGTAATGGGGCCCTTAGTGCCATGCTGCGGTATTGAGTCACCCCTTTGAGTCTGGTCTGCTTGAGGTTTCTTCTTCAGAGGGAGTTTTTCCTTACCTTACCACTGTTGCTCTGGGGGTTAGTAAGGTTAGACCTTACTTGTGTGAAGCGCTTTGAGGCAACTCTGTTGTGATTTGGTGCTATATAAATGAAAATAAATTGAAATTGAATAGAAATTGAAATTATTGGCCCGTCACACAGTTACCTTTTAACTAAATACGAATAAACATTTTAGTTGTACAATTTTCACATTTAAATAGGGATGGGTATCGAGAACCGTTTTTTTTTTTTTTTTTTTTTTTGAGAATTGGTAAGAAATGATTCGATCCACCGACATCAATAACCTTTTTGCTTAACAATTCCCTTAGCAGTTCTTCAGAGCAGTTGCTTTTGAGGGTGTTTGTCGGGAAAAAGGTAATTTCTCTACGTTGATTGCAGAGCCTGCAACGGGTCTGCAATCATCCGCTTCTGCAGCGCGACTCTGCTTGAAGCTTGAACCAATGAAGCAGTGCGCCAATCTGCTGCTTCGTTGGTTCTTTGCTTTGCTGCTTTTCAAAAGTGGGGAGTCCGCTTCTTAACCCCTCTCAAAACCATTTAAAGATGTCAATCATGAGTCACTTTTATGCAGATTAAAATCACTAACTGGGACTCTTTGTTGTTGCAGGCAAGAAACGAGAATCGTCCTCCGTTCTGTTCGCACAGCACCAAACACTGAGTCGCTCTCTGCAGAGTCACGTTAGTGTCCGGTCGGAAATAATAACTTCAAAGCAAATTGGCGTTTTAAATCAAATGACACCCCTTTCTAAACATAGCAATACAGATAATAAACTACAATCGACCAAAATGAGATATCCTGCGTTCTTTATGAATTACATCCTGACGTGCATCGCAGCTGGCTGCAAAAGCTCAGCTCAGAGTCTATGTATGGAGTTACATTTGTGCCATTTATGTCTGAAAGGAAATACTTTTGACAAAACTAAAGATTTTGTTTATTTCTATTTATGTCCAGAGATCAAGGATCCACCATGGAGAGTTTATTTTTGTCAGGCATCAACGATCCAGTGACCAATTTCATACTTATTTAGTTTAAGACTCAATAAAATGTTGTTAACATAGAAAACCTGTACAGCCTACTTTTAGTACACAGAAAATTCACAATAGGTAATAAGGGAATCAATAAGGAATCGGATCGACAAGGGGAATAGATAGATAAAATCTTATCAATACCCATCCCTACATTTAAATACTAAAATGGCACATGACTGACTGTATGCGAGCACCACAGCATAACCAGAGCAGAGTTAAGGTGCCACTTGCACAACTTTGATCCATGCACTCTGTCGTGCATGAGTAAACTTGTCTCAAACCCATTGTAAATGGTGTGCGGCTTCATGCAAGTGCGCAAAGAAAATTGAAATGTTTAAACTCTCCATCACGCATTAATTATGTGAACACTACGCAAACAATTAAACACTGCGTATGAGTGCGAGTGACTGAGTCTGTGCACCACATCAGAGCGCAGCTCCTCTGAATGATTATAACGAGGTCTTAAATCTATTATAAATGTACTTTTACAGCTGCTCACAATGAACATACAACTGTTTTACCAAGCCATTACAATATAAACATGACAAATAATTACCTTTTTAGACGGTTCCAAATACATTCTCCACCTCATTCAGAGGATGAGAGAGAGAGAGAGAGAAATAAAAAAAGCTGCTGCTGGAGCGGTCCTCTGTGATTCCAGAAGTGATTAGAGGCATTTTCAACAGCCCACTCTGAGAAAAAATAATTAATCCACTACAAAATAATAATTTTATATACAGAGCATCCAGCGCATAACATGGGGCATCCAGTGAAACAAAGCATAGCGTCCAGCTGGGAACACAGTGGGTGGGATTGTCACAACGAAGTGCGTGCAAATGCGCGGATCAAAGTCGTGCAAGTGTCAGGGCACCTTTAGTTAAAAATAGTCAGCCAAGGCTATCCTCTGGTACAAAGTCAAAGCCGTGTAAAACCAGTAAGTGAAGCATAACCTTTCAAATCTGATCCTCTGAATAACAGATGTAATTTGAGGAGAATACTGTTCAGAAATCTGAAACAGGCCAGACTGACACGTCAGGAAAATGCCTGTCTTTCCAACTTCACATTCAAACAAAATACAATTTGTAAGGCTCAGGGGCCAAATCCATGCCACAACACTCACTGTTAAACACTTTTTTAAAATGATCACACCCCCCCCATATACTTGACTATGACTGTGAAATTGGGATGAAAGTAGATTTTTGAGTCTCGTAATCAGAATTTGTTTTGGAACAAGTAGCCAGTTATTTATTTGTAATGACTGAAAAAGTTGTTTCACAATTGTTTATTTACTCATATTTTCTCCACTGTAAACCTCAAACGTGAGACACAATCCAGTTTTTTTTCCCCATTCACACTCACACACACTCATCTTCAACCGCTTAGTCCAATTAAGGGTCGCGGGGGGCTGGAGCCTATCCCAGCAGTCAGAGCGCGAGCCGGGGTACACCCAGGACTGTCAGTCTGTCAAAGGGGCACAAACAAACAAACAAAAACATATTCACACCCACGGACAATTTAAATATTCCAATCCACCGAACCCGCATGTCTTTGGATGTGGGAGGAAACCCACGCAAACATGGGGAGAACATGCAGACTCCACAAAAAGGCCACAGGCAGGAATTGAACCCATGACCTTCTCACTGTGAGGCAACAGTGCTAACCACTAAGCCACCATGCTGCCTTTTTCCATTCAAGAAAAATTTATTAAAATATTCAATGTAAAATATTGCAAACAGCACTCCCTATAAGTTTTGTTCCAAAGAAATGTAAAAACATATGTTTAGTTCAACACTGTATTCTCCAAAATATTATGAGAGGCAAGAATGTGGAGCCCCTTGTGACACTAATTTGCTGATCCAGGCAATATCATCAATTATGTCTTCAATTAATCAGATATAAAGTACTTTAAAGCATTTTAAACAACATAACAATAGTACCAAGCCTCTCCCTGAGCAATGGTGCTTGCGCCATCATGCAGACTTAGGGTGTTCCCTTTCCGTTTTCCAGAGTACTTATTTATTTTTTCATGTCGTTGCAAGTTTTTGAGCATTCCTGTACTGTAACCACAGGTAGTCTGTGGAATCCTCAATTTAAATACGCAATAAGTCTATTTCAGATGATCAGCACAGACCACTTTCTCTTAAAAGGGTTTGTTTTTTACTCAGTATGCTGTTTTGGAAAGTTGTAGTGTCTGCTGCTCCATTAATTAGCTCCTTACACCAGTAATACAGATGCTCCGTGCCTTCTCTGTTTTTTGTGGGAGCATTACAGGGTCACATACTGGCCTGGCGTATACACTACTTTGATGATAGGAATTAAACATTTTCTATAACTGAACTGAGTTACTCAAGTAATCATTTAAGCCCTACATTAATTAAAAACATTACATAATTCATCACTCGGACACAGCTTATTCAATATATTAATTAACTCAATGAGAGTTCTCCTGCCCTATTTCTTAAATGGCTGCGGTGATATGTTTTATTAAGCACCTTGAATTAAAGCTGAATGCCTACACTACAAGCACATCTGGTTTCTTTTCACCTCTGTTGTGAAAGTATACAATGACTAATAAATATTGCATCACTGTCAACCACTTACGACCTGCTTACACATGAAAACTAATCACAAAATTGATGTATGAATTGGCAATGCATGTATTTGAAGTAGTAGGGCCAAAATATTTGTATCCAATGGCCACATAAATCCCTACACCAAGGTGACAAAGCTAAAAATGCAAATATAAACTCCAAATCTTGAAAGAGAGTTAAAAAAAAAGTTCACTTTCTCTGTTTATTTTTTTTTTTTTGCTTTTTCTCAGGGTTGCCACAGCAAATCCAATATGGATCTGCACGCTGGATTGGCACAGGTTTCAGATATCCTTCCTGACGCAACTCCACATTACAGGCCACTCAAAAATGTTTAAAGTGTTTCTGTATAAACATGGAACACAGCAAGCCTTCAAAGCAGAAAGGCTATGGGTGTTTTATTTTTTTTATGCACTGGCTACAGGTACAGGAGACCGAATGCTTCCGATTGGCTGATCATCATGTGACAACCCCTTGTTATCCTCCTTCCTCAAGTTTCTACATATACAGCCGATTTGTCAACCCCCAACACTAACCCCGATCCACAGCACTCAAAATTCCTCAACATGTATACAAACATTTGTTGTAGATCTGTAACTTTCGTGCCGTACCTGTAAAATCCATCTGTAGAATCCAAAGACACATCTCTGATACCTGTAGTCACTTCATTAAAAATAAAAAATTAAACTTAAAGTCAGTACACCATCCTGGCGCATCAAATGTTAACAACTAGATCCCCAATCTGATCAAGCACAATAAGAACAACATCTGTTAGATATTCCCCAGCAATGACATTAAATATATAAATTGACCAACATGACAAATGCCTTTACATTTGCCAGTTTATCAAGTTAGGTAAACTTTTAAGTCAGTTTATACTGCATGATTTTCTTCACATCCTCAGATTATCATCACCATTTTGGTTTTATGAATTTCCTCAACACTTTTCTTCTGTATGATCATCTTGTCAAATGAAATTAGTCATTTTTAAACCATTCACACTCACAGCTTCCTGATTCACTCCTTTTCTCCTCAACCTATAACTGTGATCTCCTTAATCACAAATAATAATAATTTATAAAATAATGAAAATGAGCACTGAGTGGAAGAAAAACTTTATAGCGAAGCAATCAGTGAGAAATTAATCAGGTCCAACCTACTCAAACACACCTCGCATGGAAGAAAGAGTATACGAGGGCTGTCAATAAAGTATAGGTCCTTTTTATTTTTTTCAAAAACTATATGGATTTCATTCATATGTTTTGACGTCAGACATGCTTGAACCCTCGTGCGCATGCGTGAGTTTTTCCATGCCTGTCGGAGACGTCATTTGCCTGTGAGCACGCCTTGTGGGAGGAGTCGTCCAGCCCCTCGTCGGAATTCCTTTGTCTGAGAAGTTGCTGAGAGACTGGCGCTTTGTTTGATCAAAATTTTTTCTAAACCTCTGAGACACATCGAAGTGGACACGGTTCGAAAAATTAAGCTGGTTTTCGGTGAAAATTTTAACGGCTGATGAGAGATTTTGAGGCGATACTGTCGCGTTAAGGACTTCCCACGGTGCGAGACGTCGCGCAACGCTCTCAGGCGCCGTCGTCAGCCTGGTTCAAGCTGAAAACCTCCACATTTCAGGTTCTATTGATCCAGGACATCGTGAGAGAACAGAGAAGTTTCAGAAGAAGTCGGTTTCAGCATTTTATCCGGATATTCCACTGTTAAAGGAGATTTTTTTAATGAAAGACGTGCGGACGGGTCCACGCGTCGGGACGCAGCCGGCGCGGTGCGGCAGCACAGGAAAAACACCTCCGTGTTGATAACCATTTATAAAATCCAGGCGGCTTTTGACGGCTTTCAGTGGCGTGAGTATATGAGAAATTGTTTAACAGCTGGACATGTTCCAACTTGTCCTTAAGGCTTCCAACGGAGGTGTTTTTCCTGTGGCGGAGCGCCGCAGCGGCTGCGAGCCGACGCTGCAATCCGTCCGCACGTCTTTCATTAAAAAAATCTCCTTTAACAGTGGAATATCTGGATAAAATGCTGAAACCAACTTCTTCTGAAACTTCTCTGTTCTCTCAAGACGTCCTGGATCAAGAGCCTGAAATGTGGAGGTTTTCAGATTGAAACAGGCTGACGACGGCGCCTGAGAGCGCTGCGCAACGTCTCGCACCGTGGGAAGTCCTTAAAGCGACAGTATCACCTCAAAATCTCTCATCAGCCGTTAAAATTTTCACCGAAAACCAGCTTAATTTTTCGAACCATGTCCACTTCGATGTGTCTCACAGGTTTAGAAAAAATTTTGATCAAAGCGCCAGTCTCTCAGCAACTTCTCAGACAAAGGAATTCCGACGAGGGGCTGGACGACTCCTCCCACAAGGAGTGCTCACAGGCAAATGACGTCACCGACAGGCGTGGAAAAACTCACGCATGCGCATGAGGGTTCAAGCATGTCTGACGTAAAAACATATGAATGAAATCCATATAGTTTTTGAAAAAAATAAAAAGGACCTATACTTTATTGACAGCCCTCGTATACTTTCTTCCAGACCTCGTATTTGATCTGTTTTATATCATTTTAAAACCAATACTTTGGGGTTTCTTGCTTGTATGAAGACAAAGTGAGTAATGTGAAGATCTTTCATAAGCTGTGGTATCTGATGAGTTTTTCGATCTACTTTCTGTGAGTGATTAATCGTTATCACCGTCAGGGTCAGAGCACGATGGCTCCGACTGCTCCCAGCTGATTCCCTGCAATGATTGCGATCCAGGATGTAGGCTAACCCCGTAGAGTTTCCGAGAGCCCTTTCACAAGTCAAGCATGACGAAAATAAATTCAAGACTTAGCGGTAAGTGGTTCAACTGTTGTGGCTGAAAGGAAAACACCACTGTGATGAGTCCGGCTCAATTTCGAGGTTTGTGGAAGCAGTAAGGAGAGTTTCGATGGTTCCACTCTAGCGCCATAATTTTAGTCACACTTTCCTCTCAGCTAGCCAGTTAGCTCCACAACGCGCTGCTCTTGTCTTTACACAATCAACGGTGTCACCGGCAAAAGTTGAAATAACGTGAGTGTCTGTTAACTTACCCGTCTCTGCCGGGGTTTTCATGGCTGTTGGTGCGCTTCAGTCACTTTTCCCAGCCGGTGTTAACTTTGGACACTTGACTTGGCTAACTAGCGTGTAGCCCCGTTAGCTCGCAGTTAGCCTCGGCTCCACTCCTTCCTCCGGGCTTCTTCTCAAACTGCCTCTACAAAGAAGCTGCGACTCTGTTTAGAAACTGGTCGAAGCTCCGCTGCCTCTCCGCGATTTTTAAGTTTTCTCATCGGCGTTTTCTGGACAACTTTCTGCGCCGCTGACTTAGTTTTTCAGCAGGTCTGCGCTCTAAAAAGTTGCCCTGAGTGTCGTGGGGGAAGTTTGGGAGAGTCGCGCTGCGGAATGCCACCGCGGCTCTAAATCTTCACTCCGCTGGTCGTGCCGGCGCCGCGCGCTCCATTCCTCCTCCACAACATCGCCCTCGTCGCCAGCAGCGGCGCGTGTGAGTAGAACAAAAGTAGCCAAAGTATGTCTTGTGTTGTTTCTCCGTGGCACGGACTTTTTCTTTTTCCACTCACTTCGTGCTCGCTCGGCCCCCCTTCCTCTGGCGGGGTGTCGTGTTTCGCTCTCCTCTTGCCACACGGTGCCGCCCACGCTGACCCGCGGAGGGAGGGCCAGAGAGAGTAACTAAACGCCCACTTGTTGCCAAAGATCGTCTATGTGGACGATTACTGTTGCTCCCCGAACAAGAGTGCAAATAGATATCTGGACGTTACCTGTGATATTAAAAAAAAAAAAAAAAGATAAAGTCCACACTCTTACTTTACATATTTCAAATCATCTAAAAGTTTATGAAAAATTATCTATGAAATAATTATCATAATTATGCCAACTATGAGATCATGATATGCTAAACTAGGATTGTGTCATAGTAAGTCATAACTGGAGCTGCACTCAGAGAGCGCAAGTACCTCCGCCAGCAGTCACACTATGAAATAAACAATGACCGAACTGGAACTTCAAAATGATAAAATTCAAGTCGGATCAAACATTTCTTAAAGAGTTCTGTCATTAAACCAACAATATCCTGCAAGTGGTTCCACTTCAAAATTCCAACTAAACATTGACCAAAATGACACTTCAGAATGGTGAAACTCAAGTGGGATCTAAATTGATTATGCATTTATCATGTTTTGTGTGACCTTGTCCTTAACATTTAACCTGTGACCTTGAAAAGTGAACTCACTGTATTCTAGGATCCAATACACTTCCTTTCATCAGATTTACATACAGAATATTGATTTTTTTGGGATAACTTTGACCTTGATCTAACTTTTGAAGGTCAAGGTCGAAGGCCAAGGTCAATCAGAAACCATCTCCCTAAGAGGAACAATATGAGCCACATTGGGAGTTTCTGTGTTAAGTAGTTCCGAAGTTATGGCTGATTATGTGAGTTTCATTTTGTCCCTGACTTTGACCTTGAAACTTGAGCCATGACCTTGAAAAATTAACTCACTCTATTCTAGGATTATCTGAACCATATGTCCAAATTTTACAGCAATAGATAACTTACCAATAAACAAACAAATGCAGGAGATCACATAACTTCCACCCAACTTCAATGGCAAATGGGAAATGGAGGTTCCAGCAGTATTGCATAGCAGCACAGAGGGTAAGAAGCACACAGAGTATCA
This sequence comes from Thalassophryne amazonica, assembly GCF_902500255.1. Lineage (NCBI taxonomy): Eukaryota > Metazoa > Chordata > Actinopteri > Batrachoidiformes > Batrachoididae > Thalassophryne > Thalassophryne amazonica. The sequence goes on from NC_047122.1 coordinate 17,024,877, forward strand.
AAAGTGAAAAAAAGAAAAACAGTTTGCAAATATAAATATAAATGCAAATACACAAATAAATACCAGACATACTGGTTTATTGGCTACTACTGTTCCTCTCATTCTCCTTCCCGACCTCTGTCTTCCTGTTACTCCTCCTCCCCCCAGGGACAGGACCTCCGTCTAATGCTCACAGGGACCAATTAAATTAGAAGTTGCAAAATAAGGTCCGCCTGCTGTCACGCCCATATTGTGTTTTATAAAAACTCTTTTGTCTTTGTTTGGGATTCTGAATGAATGGATCTCCTGCGAGAGAGAAGTTCTTCGGAATCCAGGCCTGTTTTTCACTGGGATTTTGAATAAATTTAATCTGAGAAAAAGTTTGACTTTGTACTTTGTAAGGGACAGTATTACAATAAGAACGGGGGTAGAATTTGGAACTCCTAAGTCAAGTCTCAAGTCATAATATCCACCAAATTGTTTGCAAGCTGACTTGAGAATGACTTAACAGTGACTTCATTCCACCTCTGTTAAAATACTTACCTGTTATTTCAGATTAGATGATTTCTTGTTTAACACAAGGAACCTTGGACATTTATTTTTAGGCAAATAAAATAGCATTGAAATGTGTACATTTTTTAAGTCTGGTAGTTTATTCATATCTCATTTCAACCAGAAAAAGAGCCACTGTAAATAAATACAAATGTTTATTAGAAATGCAACAGGAGATAATTTAACAATGACTGCAGTGTGATTGTAAATTAAGATTTCTGTGACATAAACCTCATGATGGAATCATTTTTTTTAATCGAATCATTTCAACTTGTAATTGCGTCAGAATATGTCATTGCCTTTAATGTTGTGATCAGGACACCGTCATTTCTAAAATATCAATTTGACAAGTGATTGTGAATGTTTTAAAATTATGCTTAATAGGGCAGGGCTTCTTTCTGCTTGTGCACATGTCTTTTGACTTAACTTTGATTTCGTGGACATTTTTAATTATCCATTCATTTATCATTAAAATATAAAATGAAACAGCTTTTTAAAAAATAATAAAATAGTTGCTGTTTAAAGAGCCTTTTATTTAGAAGCAGGTGTTGGTTTGCTGGATTCTCAGGACATTTAACCAGATGATGGTCTCTTCTGCAGCTTTGGCCTCTGGTGGAGTTGTTGAAGACACTTTTCTCCCATTTTGAAGAGCAGAGATGTTTTCTTCCAACTGGACTTCATGATGTTCAGCTCATCATGTGAAGTTTTTGAAGTGCATCTGAATTTAGGTTGCCTGCACAGCAAATGTTCCTGATTGGACAAATAAAATAAATAAATATAAAGAAACACTAAACAGTTAAAAAAAAAAAAAAAAACAGTGTTGCAGACCGAACGGTCTCCCGTTAAAGTCGGTCTGCTTTTGCATCTGCGCACGCGTCATTTGGACCACAGCAGCACATCTGAGAGGGCATCTATGCGATTATTAACCATCAGATGATAAAGGTAAAACCTCTTAAATAATTCTAAAGTCACTTTTAAGCAGAAACAAGGGCGTTTTAAGCAGAAATGTGGCAAAATTCTGTGACGCTTTGAAATGACCGACCCACAGTGAACGCATCAGCTAGCAGCTCGTTTAGCCGCGGCACTGTGATCGCTTCATCTGTCTTTTATGATGAAATAATGCTGAATTTATGTGGAAATGATTGTTGTACAAAAGCTTTCATTATCTGTTGCTGAGATAGATGATGGCTGGAGTGCAGTTTGAAGCAGAAACAAGGTTGCAAAAGGCGGACCAATTTTCAGGGGGGACTGTTCAGTCGGCGACACCATAAAAATACTTGGAAAAAAAAAACACTCTAACAAAATCTAAGTTATTTAAAGCTGAGCTTTTTGTGGTCTCAGAAGTAACAAAAAAGCTGTAGCTTTATTTGGTAATTAACGTGTTCACTCAGCTCAACTGTGCAAAGGCTAAGCTAATGTTAGCTGAGCATTAAAACTTCAGCAGTGCAGTAAACCCAAGTGCCCAAGTACCCAAATGCAATACGGGTATTGAATGCATATCCTACAGTTGGCTGACTTATATACACCTACTGGCTCCTTTGTAAAATACATGTATATATTCTTATTTATCTTTTTATATTTACTTTTTTACACCTTTGCACTACGGGAGTTGTCTTTTAATTTCGTTGTACCTTGTGTATAATGACAATAAAAAGCGTTCTATTCTATTCTAAACGTCACATTTTATTTTTAAATTATTCTCACCTCGAGTAAGCTGCAGAACTAAGCTCTGTTGGTTGAACTGGGTGTTTGTATATATTCAAAAGTGAGGAATTTCAGATCGAGTCGGTCTGCTCCATTACCGCGTCTGCCTGCCTCGCTCTGCCCGGGGATGAGGCCTGAACTCTACCTCCTCTCTCGGCCCGGCGTCACTCTGAAGAGTAGCTGAAAAAAAGCTTCTCCCAGCAGGGTGATGGGAGAATCGTTGTACTGCTGTTTTTAAAGCTTTGTTGTGGTTCTACAGACGCAAATCCAAGATGGCGATCGCTCAGCTTTGTTCGAGTTGTGGAAACAGCCTGAGTGTGACGTAACAATCTCTGCCCCCCTTGCCACTTCCAACACAATGCATCTGATGTCACTGACGTGCTGGGAGGCGTTAACTGTCTCATCTGACGCCTTCAATCTGAAAGGCCCATTAGAAGTATCTAATTATGACTATCTTATACCTTTGATTTTGTATATTATGATTTACTCTTATGATTTAATAGTTTCTCTAATTATTGCTTACGCTAATCATTTAGCAGTATTATAATTACAACTTTACACTTCATAACTATTCTGACTTATTAGTATCACATAGTTATGACTCGTGCCTATACTTCTGACTCAGTATCTTCTAATTGAACTTATAATTTTTCCAGATGTGTAGACTTGCTTCTTGTAAATAGGAATTATTTGTTCAGAATTATACCACATAATAATGACTCATTAATAGGGGAAACCAGTGAGGAGATATTTTTTTTCAAGTAGAGGAAATGAGCGGATACAGCGTCACCCACTCGCTCTCAGTGACGTCACGTATCGCAGTTTGGATGAGTGATGCGTCACAGTTTTTTTTGTTTGTTTGTTTGTTTTTTTGAGTGATGTGTCATCTCAATATGTGATCTTGGACGATTAGCGTGGCTGCCTCCGGTGTGTCACCCCGCACACCGGTGTGTACGGCAGCAGGAAACCAGCGTCCCTCATGTGCAGCCGGGCCAGGAGGCCAATCAGCGGCCAGACAGTGAAATTTGCAGAGTGTAATTATGAGCAGATCACCTGAGCCAATCAGGAGCTTATTAACGTCAGAGTGGCTGCTCTCCCACACTGAGGTCTAATGAAGGGCCCTCTGAGGGACAGCAGCACTGATGACTCCAGAGGGTCAACTGGAGATAGAAGGAAAGGAAGCGGAGACAATAAGTGTGGATGGAAGGTATCACCGGCCTCCTCCGTCTCTTCCTGTGCGCGCCGCTCCTCGTTTGCTCTGAGTGGCAGTGTGTGGGAAGTGAAGGCCAGCCGGTGGGTGAAGTGTTTCACCAGATTGTCGTGCTGTCACAATCATACACAAACTGCAGAGGCACAAAATATCACAGCAAACCATTTTATCCAACACCAGTCTGCTCCTCATCCTAACTCCTAACCCCAATTTATAACTCTGAACACGAACTCCTAACTCATAACCCTATTTTCTATTCCTAATCCCTAATTTGTAACTCCTAACAATAACTCCTAACCCCAACTCCTGACTCTGAACACTAACTCCTAACCCTATCTCCTATTCCTAATTTGTAACTCCTGACACTTACTCCTTACCCCAACTCCTGACTCTGAACACTAACTCCTAACCCTATCTCCTATTCCTAATTTGTAACTCCTGACACTTGCTCCTTACCCCAACTCCTGACTCTGAACACTAACTCCTCACCCTAACCCCAACTCCTCACCCTAACCGCTAACTCCTTGCCCTATCTCCAGCCCAAAGTTTCATCAAGATCACAACATTTTTGAGAAACCAGTGGAAATTTTGAAAAATGTTGCACCTAGCTGTAAGAGAAAGCAAAAATGGATCCAGAATCTACATCCAGATCCCAACTGATACACAAATATTACAGTGACACGGATCATTTTGAGCTCACCTGAAAATGTTTAGGGAAATTGTTGATTGATAAATTGAAAGGGTATATCATGAGAACTGATGTTTTCAAATCTGTTGAATTTTGATGCACCAGATCAATCAAAAAAGCATTTATTTTACCTGTGTAATACCCTATAGACATGGCTACCACCTGCTGGATGGTTAGTGGATGCTGGAGTGATGATAGATTAGGAGCAAGTGTGGCTGTCTTTAGCTGGGTTTCTGTTGCAGATTTGTGTAAATTTTAAGCGATATGTTCAGATTGTCGACAGAAACAGTACAAAGCAATGGCAGCGTTTCCTTTGAGTGATGTAATGCAACTGCTGGGTTTGAACCTGTCGTAGTCACCGTCATTCCTGCAAGGCTTTCCCGATAATGGTAATTCCAATTGTCATGGTGATGGAATGGTAAGTCCTGCTAAATATTGCCTTTTCATTAATTTTTTAGAATTTAATAGTGCTGTCACATTATCTTATGTTTAACAAACTCTGCATCTCGTCATCCCTCTGCATGTACTGCACCGTGTATTGTAGGATATCATCAAATCAATTTTATTTATATAGCACCAAATCACAACAAACAGTTGCCCCAAGACGCTTTATATTGTAAGGCAAGGCCATACAATAATTACGGAAAAACCCCAACGGTCAAAACGACCCCCTGTGAGCAAGCACTTGGCAACAGTGGGAAGGAAAAACTCCCTTTTAACAGGAAGAAACCTCCAGCAGAACCAGGCTCAGGGAGGGGCAGTCTTCTGCTGGGACTGGTTGGGGCTATCATGTGATAGCCCCAACCAGTTTTTGTGACCTCTAATAGCAGAAAAAGTGTTTCCATTGCAGTTTTGTGAAATACAGCTTTTTCAAATTGCCTGAAAAACCACCTCATGTGATGGTCACAACTTTTTTTATAATGTTTGAGAGCTTATTTTTGAAATACACACATTTCCATTCAGTGTATTTTCATTTCACTACTTCAGATTGACTCATTTTGGCGGTAATGGAAACTCACCTGGCGAGGTATCCTGTTTACAGACAGAAATGTGTTAAATCAGAGAAGCAAACCTTTTTTATGATTAACAGTGGTTCTGTCCTAAAACTCAAATAACAGTCATACGTCGTCATAACCCAGCAAAAAAGATTTTGCACAAATGTAGTCACAAAGCAACAAGAGAAGGAAGGAGATGGTCAAGATCGGTACGCAGTGAATGGGCTCAGAGAGAGAGAGAGAGAGAAAGCGATACAAATGATACAAAATTGTGTTGGATAATATCTGTGCTAATTCCTTATTTTATGGTTGTGATCAAGTATTTGCCTTTGTTATTTGTTTGGAAGTCTCTGAGATCTGGTTTAAAGTTTAAATATAAGAGTTAAGTTTCACTTCCGTAACACGTGCAAGTTTCAGATACAGGGAGGGCTCCCCCTGTCTGTGAGAACGAGTAACATATAGACTAAACCACACCCACTGTAACACCCACATTGTATAAAAGTGTTGACTCCGTCTGTGAAGACCCAGGCCTGATTTTCAACGTGACCTTCAATAAATTCAAAATGAGGAATATATCGATTTGGTTCTTTGTAAGGGGCAGTAAATTACATAAAGAACCGGGAGAAATTACAACCGCATCCACAACACCGTGGAACTGCCTTGAGTCCTGGATGGCAACCATGCAGGCTGACAACCGGTCCATGCCCACATCTAAAATAACCATCTCTCTCTCTCTTCTCTCTCTCTTTTTTGCAACACCGCCAGGAACTGTATAAGATTCCTACAGGATTCATATATTATTTTATTTTTCTACAGAATTCAAACAGACGTTTTTGGTAGGGCTTGAGAGAATTCTAGAATTCCAGTCATAGTAAATGAGATTTTTACCTCATACCGGATTCAAAAACCTTGGATGATACATCAAATCTGCCAGTTCCTGCAACTCTCCTCCCCCACTGATCCTGCAATTTGTCACCTAACCCTCCCCAAACTTCCCTCCTCACACTATTTCCTCCAGCTTCTCACCTCTTGGAGTTCCTTTGTTCCTCAGCATCATGTCCATCATGGACCTGTCGTGTCTTCACCTTCAGCGCCTCTCCTTCCATACGTTTTCACACCAACAATATGCTCCTGGTTGTGCTTTTAATTTTGTGTAATTGTGTGGAGTTGCATGTTCTCCCCGTGGGTTTCCTCCAGGCACTCTGGTTTCTTCCCATAATCAAAACATGCTCCTTTCTCTGCCCCTGGCCAAGGCAGCGTCTCTGTCTGGAGTTGGACCCCGGGCGCCTGACTATGGCTGCTCACTGCTCCTGGTGGTGGATTGTGTCTAACTGTAATTAGGATGGATTAACTGCAGAGGACAAATTTCACTGTATGTATGTACAATGACATTGAAGGCTCTTCTTCTAAAAACCCGGAGCAGCAGGTCTTCCCAGCCTGTGTTCTGTTGCTGACCTTTCACACTGCCTGAAGACATGTTGAGACAAACACCTTCAGAAAAGTGAGGCGTGAACAGTCTTGCTGTGTGGAGACCCTTTAATGCAACAAACACCGGAGCTGTCAGCAGGAGCCGCGATGTTCAAACGGAGGACACGGGGACGATCGCGCTTCATAACACCGTTTTTATGTAAAATAAATAAATTGCACAGCAGTTCAAAATTTTGCATCTTGTGTTGAACCAGCTGTCCCTCTGGTCTGAGACACCTGTGTTTCTCCAACGTTGCAGCTTTAGCATCACATCAACTTTAACAGCAACAAAAAAAAACCATCCAGTTTTCCACCACTTCATTTGTGTTTTTCTGAAGTTTTTATTATCTGTTAATATTTTATCTGCAAGTGAACTCAATCACAAAAATGTTCTTAATACATTCAGACTCTTTACCTCAAGACTTTCTGGGTTTTTAACAATTGTCTGGATTTAAAAGCCTAAAATTCACATCTATTCCAGACAAGACTTAAATATTCCAAATCCATTGTTTTCACAATCCTCCTAATTATCCAACAGAGTGAGCAAACCTTCCTAATGGAGGAAATTACACAAACAAAACTGGTTTTCCTCTAAAACCGGTTTTAAGAACAACCCCCCCCCCCCCCCCCAAAAAAAAAGCAAAATACAACCAAAAACACAAGTGATCACAGCGTCGTGACTCAAAGTTCGGGCCGCAGTCCGCGTCGTCTCAGAACTTTTTATTATGTTTCTTCACCACAGAACAAATTTGAGGAAGTTTTACGGATGCTGGCTCGAAGCTGTGATCCAGACTCAGCAGCAAAGAAGAAAGGGTGTTGGTGATGGAAGAGGAAGATGCCGAGCGTCTGCCGGAGCAACAGCCTGGTTTCTGGGTCCAGATCAAACAAAAAATGTACCGATTTCTGTTCCACGATTAAACCCAACAGTCTCACTGAATGTGGACAAAATCGGTTCATCAATATTTGAGTAATCCATTTAACACACTGACACATTCAATGTCTTTTACATTTAGACAAATTTAAACTGTTTTAGGACAGGATTTGAACCCACAACCTTTGTGTTATCTAACCGGTTTATGATGTAGCAGAAGTACAAAATATTATAGAAAATAATTCTCTGCAGACTTTGCTTTTGTGACAGAAAGTAGAGTTCAGATCCCGTCAGGAACCTGAAACACAAAATTTAAAACTGTGGGTTCAGATCCCGTCAAGAACCTGAAATACAAAACTTAAAACTGTGGGTTCAGATCCTGTCAAGAACCTGAAATAAAAATAGTTTTACAATCTGTGACATCAGAAAAAAGTGATGAGGAAGTGTGGATTTTTAATTTGTGTTTTTTTCCTTAGAAACAGGTACATACATTTGAAATCTGAAAAATGTCACAAGGGACTGAAAATATCAGTTTTTAAAAAAATAAATAAATATTGTTTTCTTCTTGAATACAGTTACTGTACTGTACGTTAGCAGCGTAACACGTTGTTATTATTACATATTAAAACCATTCACACAATGAGTAAATAATATAGTCTTACCTGTCCGTTTCAGTGAGATCATCTTTAGTCTAATGAAAACTTATCCACCTTTACAAAACAACGTCTGAAAATAATTGAATTCCTCACTTTCTGGTTGAGTCTCTGCTGTACCGATACAGGACCGGCACGGTCAACTACCAGTGTAATCCATTAATTCCGTCTGCAGCTGATCGATCAAGTTTCTGCTGTGAATGGTCCTCTTGTTACACTGCGGGCACTTTGCACCGCAAGTTAAGACGCACAGCGCCTCATCTGCTCATAATGTCTCAGTCTGCATGTGATGAAATTATCGCATGACCCACAAAACAATAGAATAAAATAATGTGTAAATACACAATTTTGTCTCCGTCTAGAGTGGAGAAGCCACAGACACTGTGCGTGTGCGCTGGTCAATATAAGTGTTCCACCTGCCAATCAATAGGATTCTGCTGGCGAGAATTAACCATTCTGACGTATAAAAAAATGTGCATCACCCACCCGAACCACTTGGTGGAAACACCTGTAAAATCCATAAATTAATGGGACTATTAAGATAATGGTTCCGGCAGTGATGTCACTTCCTCCTTCTCCAATGTCGGGACTCGCCAGGAAGTTCTTGGTTTTTAGTGGCACACAGTTCAAAATCAGAATAGTTATCTCTTCAGTAATTGTGCACCAGGAAATTTTAGTCTTAAATACTAAAAAAAAAAAAAAAAAATTACATATTGTGTCACCTACACTTTAATACTCATAAGGCTCTGCTGGTCCAGATGCAGGTTCAAGGTGTTGGTTCAAGTCCTGTCCAGATTTTTAAAAAAAAATCTTAGGTTTATGTTCTTGAGAGAGAGAGAGAGGCAGGATTTGACCCCACGATCTTCAGATTAACAAATTCTTCTTTAATCAATATTGTGCCATTTTAATAACACACAGAGGACAGCGTGAAGGTTTTTAGTTTTTGTCCCAGCAGTGAAGCACCAACAGATGCATTTTTTCAGCAACTGTTGTCTGTCTGAGGAAATCTGTCATGTTTTAAAATTGAAAACAGGCCCGAGGGGCCAAATGGTGAGTGAGCCACACCCAGCGAGAAGTCGCTCGCAACAACACAACTGTCAGGGAGAAACGTCTTCACACCAGCCCGCCTGTGCGCACAAGAACACACACGCGTGAACCAAACATGCCTCAACAGCCATCAGCAGCACTGAGAGCACCAACTTCACTGTGCCAGCAGCATCGCTCTGTTTTGGGGGGAAAGACCATCAAGACATTTTCCCCTGCCAGTTCCATGACTGTGTCTGTGGAATAAGGGCGCCTTTGTCTGTCTGTTTGTCTGTCTGTCTCTGCGGTCACATGACGTCTGTCAGACGCCTTTTGTCCTTCACTTGAAGAACACTCACAGATGTGTTCAGACTCTACAAAACACCAAATCCAAGAAATGAAATGATATCTATCGAAGAGGTCAGGAGACAAAACCCAGCAAGGAGCTCTGGAGGGCGAGCGAACGCCTCTGTTCTCATCAAAAGTTTATTTTCTCTGTGTTTGAACTCTTCAGCAGCCACATGAGGCCCGTCTCATCTTCTTTACAAAATCCAGCTACTAGGACAGAACCTGGTCAAGTCAGAACCAAAACAACCACCTCAAACACCAAAAATGACTTGTAATAAATTTACAAGGCCAGGATTTAACATCCTTCCACAATGCCGGAGATGGAGCCATTGATATTACGAGGACTGCTTTCTTCCATCTGCATAATATAGCGAAGATCCGTCCCATCCTGTCTATGGCTGATGCAGAGACCCTGATTCATGCATTTGTCTCTTCTAGATTGGATTATTGCAATGTTCTATTTTCTGGTTTACCGCAGTCCAGCATTAGGGGTCTCCTCCAATTGGTTCAAAATGCTGCTGCCAGACGTTTAACACGAAGCAGAAAGTTTGACCACATTACACCCTTTTTGGAATTTCTTCACTGGCTTCCTGTCTCCGTGAGATCAGATTTTAAGGTTCTGCAACTAGCCTATAAAATTGTTCATGGACTGGCATCTCCCTACCTAGTTGACCTAATTAAGCCCTACGTACCGGCCCAGGCTTTGTGTTCGCAGGATGCAGGATTAGGGTGAATAAAAAAATCTGTGGGTCACAGAGCTTTCTCTTATCTCTCTTATCATGCCCTTGTTCTGTGGAATGATCTCCCTGCATCCATAAAACAGTCAGATTCTGTAGAGACTTTCAAGTCTAGACTTTAGAAGCACTTGTTTTCTCTTACTTATGGCTAGTATGTTGTGTTACTACGCTTTTTATTTTCATTTTTACTCTTTTATCGTGCTTTTCAATGTTTTAATTCATTTTATTTTGTTTTTTAAATTGTTTTGTGTGAAACGCCTTCAGGCGACACTTGTGAGTTGGCACTATATAAAATGAATAAATTGAATTGAATTGTTGCCTTAACTTGAATGTCAGCCACTCATTGGTTGAGAGCTCCTGCATCATCATCGTGACCTAACTGTCACACAAAGTTGGCAACATTGTAGGAGAAAATTATTTTGGTGTTAAAAAAGACATCTTTAAGTATCATTTCAAACAACAACAACAAACAACAACAAAAACTCTAATGCAGCTTTTGTTGAAGCTTTTGTCTCACAGCAGCTTCACCAGTTTCCAGTAAATCACAGCGCCCCCTGATGGTCAAAATCAGAAGGTAAATGGTAAATGGACTGCATTTATATAGCACTTTTCCATCTGCATCAGACGCTCAAAGCACTTCACACAATAAAAGGTATGTAGGTAGGTAAAAGGTATGCGTGTCTGTGTCCTGTGGAGGACGTCTCAGAGACTGTGGCTTGTCTAAAATAGCACAGCCTACGATGGCTCTCCATGCTAGTATGTATGTGAATTTCATCAGTGACAACAATTCGATACGCATCTCGATATACGACCAATGATACAATACATATAGCGATACATGATGATACAATGCAAAATGATTCACCCCTGTTCTCGATTCAGTGCGATTTGATATGTATTTGATGGCGATTCAATTCCTCACATAGTGATATGATGCGATTCACATGATGCAAAGAAATTATACCAAAAATTTATATTAAAAATAAGAAGCTGCAATTCAGTATGGCACTATGGTTCTTCTTCTGATTCTACTAGAGGCAGAGGATTTGCTTTACTCCTTATAAGCAGAAAATTGACCAGATTCAACATTAAGGAACAGGAATCGGTTCCCTCATATTTGGAACCAGTTTCATCACACTGTCAGAACTTAAACAGTACAGTAAACAGTAAGACAACATCACTCTCAATGAGTGACTTAAAGTGGGTCACTCACTGACAGAGTACTGCCTTGGCAAAAGTAATTTGAGATATTTTCTCACCAGTTTTGCCGGAGCTCGGTTGACAGTCTGAGGCCATGTCGATACTGTTTAGCAGCGTGGCATTCTTAACAAATGACCTGTGTCTTGTCAAGTTTCCCATCTTTTTAAAAAAAAGCCAAAGTAGCTCCAAATGCCTGATTTAAATGTTTTAGGTGTGTCAAAAAATCTATTCTGACGGCTTGCAGCTGTTCTCGTTGTGGTAGAAATGTGCTTTCTGGCTTCCGTCCATGTTCAAGACAAAATGCGGAGCAGTGATGGTGCATTCAATGTGCCTCGTAAAAAATCGATGCAAGCACGCAGTGAGCAGTGCATCATGATTTCACCTGTCAGTTGAATCGATGCACACTGAATGAATCGATGCACTCGCAGTGAGCACGTTTGTACCTAGATACCGATTCGTATCAATTATTCTCCACATGCCTACATGCTATCTTACAGTGGTGGCTATCTAGCTAATGATCAGGCAGTAATCTGATTAAATTCTGCATGACTGAAGCAGAGCGACATAGTGACTTAGTGGTTAGCACTGTTGCCTCACAGCAAGAAGGTCATGGGATCACTTCCCACCTGGTTCTCACGTGTCTGTGTGGGTTCCCTCCTGGTGAATTTGTGACACTCAATTGGCTGTAGGTGTGAATGAGTTTGTCTTCATGGCCCTGCACTAGCTTGGCATCCTGTCCAGAGTGAACTCCACCTCTCACCCAGTGACTGCGGGGACAGGCTGCAGCCCCCCCATGACCCCTGACCATTTGCTTTTACCACACCAACAAAAACCACAAGACAACATTGACAGAACATAATAATAAAACAGAAAACAAACCTCTTCAGGGTTATTTACACTCTATTTAAGTAGGTCAACCTGAAGGAATATTTCAGGCAAAGTAACTGTTAATACAACATATTTTGTTATGGTTAGAGGTCCGGGTGGGACGGGACCGGTACAGGTGATGGACTCAAACGCTGGGAGCAAGAACCAGAACAGGTTGTGAATGAAAAGAGCTATATTACGAGGAACTAGGAGGACGGAGGAGAACAGAGGTGAGCAATTGCACTTGTAACACTGGAAGGCTTTAACCACAAACAGTTCAATGTAGCCACGAATGTTCACAGTTCATGAATTGTCCTCAGAGGTCAGATGCTGCGGGTCTAATGATGCAGTTTCAATTAAGCAGGACCTGGCTTTAGAAACAACTTGGAAAGTTGTTAGTTGTTCTGCATCAGAGCTCATACAGTTCTTGGGAAACAGCTCTTGGTACTAGTTCTTGGAAACAGTTCTTAGTCATGCACAGTCACAAACAGGAGCAGCATGAGAACGGGATCTCACAGATATGTAGGAACTTAGTTGAACGCTATGCGCTCTGAGGCAGAGAGCAGATGAGTTCCAAAGTGACGTAGTGCAGAGAGTGGCGTGGGAACCAGGAGCATGCAGCATGGGAGCCACGCAGGAAAGCGCCTGGAAACACCAAATGATCAACAACCTCTAATATGGAAATTAGAGATGGCCAGGTTACCTTGAAATGAGCTGCGGGAAGCTCAAATGTCAGAGCACATGGAAGCGTCAGCGTAGACAAGGTCATGGATTTCTCATGGAAGGCTCACGGAGTATCATGGAAAGTCACGGAGGGTCACCGAAGACTCTGGCCAAGACTGAGCTCAGAGTCGGCGCTTAACTAGCCAACTCATAGCTCACGTGTGTCAGGTGCAAGGAGATGATGAGCTGCAGGTGTTACTCGGCTCTACAGCGCGCCACCTGGAGGGAAAACAGACAAACTACACACGAGGTTAAAAAGGGCAAAAACAAAGGAAGACCATGACATATTTACATAAATCATTCTAATCCAAATACATTATTTCCACAAATCTAATCATGTGAGATTTCAGACCATAAAATATTGCATGGACAGTGACAAAATATTAAAATCATTTCACATTTGATGTGTTACTCCACCCCCTGACTGTGTTGCTATGCAGGTGTCACTAATGGCGCTGTCAGCTGAGACCAACAGAAACTAGTGTAGGGACGGCGATGCAGAAATGTGTAGATTTGATGGATTTACCATGGATTTAACTCAATGCATCTGATGAGATGGAGAAATCTGTGGGTCTGCTCACATAATTTCCAGTTTCGCATGAACACGCTGTTGATACGGTAAGCTTTGACGAGCCTCCCACACCCTATCACTACAATTCGAAGACTGAATTTGTTGTGAAAGTGTCGTGACACGGACCCACAACAGGGGGCGTTAATGAACGGACAATGGATAAGCCAAAAAGTAACAATTTAATGTTGTGAATCACACAACGATGTACAGACAATAACAATACAGTGACTGTCAATCATACACCAGGTGACGTGTGGGCAGGCTCGACGATAGAAGACGCCTGGCGAGAGAAAAGCCGAATCCACACAGCTTCCACCGCCAACGGAGCTGAAGAACACCGGAGCCGCCAAGCCCTGCGCCCCAGGTGGCCGCTGTCTTCAGCAGTCAGACCCGGTACTGCTGGCAGAGAACAGAGACAGTCCAGATGAGTGTGAGGTCGCACACTCAGTAATCCCACAGTCTGTATTCGGTAAAGGAGGGAGAACCTCCACCTCCAATCACACACTCGTGCAGCTCCTGTCTAACCACTTATCTGGTTGGAGTGTGACGCGAAGCCGTCGCTGATCACACCAAATGCCAATCCCACAGATAAGGACACACCACAGGAAAACGGCTGCAAAGAAGTACAGATTATTACTCAATGTTTTGAGTCAGCAGAGAAAGTTACCTGATTGGTAGTTGATTTCTTGGCGAGGAGGTGGAGTAGCAGTCCGGCCTTTATGGTGATGGTGATGAGATGAATGAGTGACAGCTGGTGCTGAGGATGAGTGACAGCTGTCACTCCCAGTGGCTCCGGCGCCCTCTCGTGCTTGAAGCCCGCACTCCAAGCAGGGCGCCATCTGGTGGTGGTGGGCCAGCAGTACCTCCTCTTCAGCGGCCCACACAACAGGACCCCCCCTCAACGGGCGCCTCCTGGCGCCCGACCAGGCTTGTTCGGGTGCCGGGCGTAGAATTCGGCCAGGAGGTCCGGGTCCAGGATGAAGCTCCTCTTCACCCAGGAGCGTTCTTCGGGTCCATATCCTTCCCATTCCACCAAATACTGGAACCCCCGGCCCTTTCGACGAACGTCCAGGAGTCGGCGCACAGTCCAAGCCGGCTCCCCGTCGATGATCCGGGCAGGCGGCGGCGCCGGTCTGGGGGCACAGAGGGGAGAGGTGTGGCAGGGTTTGAGTCTGGAGACATGGAATACTGGATGTATCCGCAGTGAAGCTGGCAGCTTCAGCTTCACTGCGGCTGGACTGAGGACCTTCACGATGGTGAAGGGTCCTATAAATCTGTCCTTCAGCTTCTGGGATTCCGTTTGCAGAGGTATGTCCTTTGTGGATAACCAAACCGCCTGCCCGGGCTGGTATGCAGGGGCCGGGGAACGCCGGCGGTCTGCATGGGCCTTAGCCCTCGTCCGGGCTCTGAGCAGGGCAGAGCAGGCGGTACGCCACACCCGACGGCACTTCCTCAGATGGGCCTGGACCGAGGGCACCCCGACCTCTCCCTCCACTAGCGGAAACAATGGGGGCTGGTACCCCAAACACACCTCAAACGGGGAGAGGCCGGTGGCAGATGAGACTTGGCTATTATGAGCGTACTCGATCCAGGCCAGATGGTCACTCCAGGCCGTCAGGTGCGTGGAGGTCACGCAGCGGAGGGCCTGCTCCAGTTCCTGGTTAGTACGCTCTGCCTGCCCATTCGTCTGGGGGTGGTACCCAGACGAGAGACTGACGGTGGCCCCCAGTTCCCTGCAGAAACTCCTCCAGACCTGGGAGGAGAACTGAGGACCACGATCTGAGACAATGTCTGATGGAATCCCATGCAGACGCACGACGTGGTGGACCAGGAGGTCTGCAGTCTCCTGGGCCGTCGGGAGCTTCGGGAGGGCCACGAAGTGGGCCGCCTTGGAGAACTGGTCCACTATCGTTAAGATGGTGGTGTTGCCCTGGGACGGTGGGAGGCCCGTGACAAAGTCCAGGCCGATATGAGACCAAGGGCGACGAGGCACAGGCAGAGGCTGGAGGAGGCCTTGGGCCTTGTGATGGTCGGCTTTGCCCCTGGCACAGGTGGTGCAGGCCTGGACATACTCCCGGACGTCGGCTTCCATAGACGCCCACCAGAAGCGCTGCCGGACCACTGCCACGGTCCTTCGCACCCCTGGGTGACAGGAGAGCTTGGAACCGTGACAGAAGTCAAGGACCGCAGCCCTGGCCTCTGGTGGGACGTACAGTTTGTTCTTCGGACCTGTCCCTGGGTCCGGGCTCCGTGTCAGGGCCTCCCGGACGGTCTTCTCCACGTCCCAGGTAAGGGCGGCCATGACAGTGGACTCGGGGATGATGGTTTCAGGGGGGTCTGACAGCTCGGTCTTGACCTCCTCTTCGTGCAACCGGGACAGGGCGTCAGATCGTTGGTTCTTTGTCCCGGGGCGGTAGGTGATCCGGAAGTCAAAACGCCCGAAGAACAGCGATCAGCGGGCTTGCCTGGGGTTCAGACGCTTCGCGGTCCGGATGTACTCCAGGTTCCGATGGTCCGTGAAAACCATAAATGGTACCGATGCTCCCTCCAACAGGTGTCTCCACTCCTCAAGAGCCTCCTTCACCGCAAGAAGTTCCCGATTGCCGACATCATAGTTCCGTTCAGCTGGGGTCAACCTGCGGGAAACGTAGGCACATGGATGGAGAACCTTGTCGGACTCCCCGCTCTGGGACAGCACGGCTCCTATCCCTGAGTCAGAGGCATCCACTTCAACAACAAACTGGCGCTTGGGATCGGGCTGCACCAGAACCGGTGCAGTCGAGAACCGGCGTTTCAACTCCTTAAACGCGGCTTCGCACTGATCCGACCAGGTGAAGGGGACTTTTGTGGAGGTCAGGGCTGTCAGGGGGCTAACTACCTGACTGTAGCCCTTGATGAACCTCCGGTAGAAATTTGCAAAACCGAGGAACTATTGTAGTTTCCTACGGTTCGTTGGTTGGGGCCAATCTCTCACCGCCGCAACCTTGGCCGGATCAGGGGCGACGGAGTTGGAGGAGATGATGAACCCCAAGAAGGACAAAGAAGTGCGGTGGAACTCACACTTCTCGCCCTTCACAAACAGCCGGTTCTCCAACAACCGCTGTAGGACCTGACGTACATGCTTGACATGGGTCTCAGGATCCGGAGAAAAGATGAGTATATCGTCTAGATATACGAAGACAAACCGATGCAGGAAGTCCCGCAAGACGTCATTAACCAATGCTTGGAACGTCGCGGGCGCATTGGTGAGGCCGAACGGCATGACCAGGTACTCAAAGTGACCTAACGGGGTGTTAAATGCCGTCTTCCACTCGTCTCCCTCCCGGATCTGAACCAGGTGATAAGCATTCCTAAGATCCAATTTCGTGAAAATTTGGGCTCCATGCAGGGGCGTGATCACTGAATCCAACAGAGGTAACGGGTATCGGTTGCGAACCGTGATCTCGTTCAGCCCTCTGTAATCAATGCATGGACGGAGTCCGCCGTCCTTCTTGCCCACAAAAAAGAAACCAGCACCCATCAGGGAGGTGGAGTTCCGGATCAACCCGGCAGCTAACGAGTCCCGGATGTAGGTCTCCATTGATTCGCGTTCCGGACATGAGAGGTTGTACAGCCTGCTGGACGGGTACTCAGCGCCCGGTATCAAATCAATGGCACAATCGTACGGACGGTGCGGGGGCAGCGTGAGTGCCAGATCCTTGCTGAAGACGTCAGCAAGGTCGTGGTACCCAGCCGGCACCGCCGTCAGATTGGGGGGGACTGAAACCTCCTCCTTAGCAGTCACACCGGGTGGAACCGAGGATCCTAAACACTCCCGGTGGCAGGTTTCGCTCCACTGAACCACAACCCCAGACAGCCAATCAATCCGGGGATTGTGTTTTAACACCCATGGAAAACCCAAAATCACTCTGGAGGTAGAAGGTGTTACATAAAACACAATCTCCTCCCTGTGATTCCCAGACACCACCAATGTCACTGGCTGTGTCTGGTGTGTGATTAGTGGAAGAAGGGTGCCATCTAGCGCCCGCACCGACAATGGTGACGGTAAGGCCACTAGAGGGAGCCCAACCTCCTTTGCCCATCTGCTATCCAGCAGATTCCCCTCCGACCCTGTGTCCACCAGTGCTGGGGCGTGAAGGGTTAGATCCCCACTCAGGATCGTGACTGGGATTCGTGCTGATCGTCGGGGTTTCCCCACGTGGGTGTTGTGACCCACCCTTAGCCCAGTCTCTAAGGACGAGTGCTGTTGTTTTGACCGTTTGGGGCATTCTCTCTGTATGTGCTCGGTAGAGCTGCAGAGAAAACACTCTCCACGGATCAGCCTCCTTTGTCTCTGATCTGATCGTTTTTTTGGCCCTGCTCGTTTCCATAGCAATGTCAGCAGGGGGAGCTGTTGTCACGTGGAGAGCCCTGGCAGTGGAGCGTGGGGAAGTCGGCTTCCTTTCGGACCCGGGAGGAAGAGGGACGGCTTGTGCCTGGCCACGCCCCACGTCTCATTCCCGTTGGTGTTCCGTTAATCAGTTGTCTAACCGTATAACCAGGTCGATAAGCCCATCTAAATCCAGCGGCTCGTCCTTCGCCACCAGGTGCTCCTTAAGGACCAGAGACAGTTCATTTACAAAGGCAGCGCGGAGCGCAACAGCATTCCAGCTGGCTCGCGCTGCCGCGATGCGGAAGTCGACTGCATACTTCGCTGCGCTCCGACGCCCCTGCCGTATCGACAGTAGTACACCTGAAGCGGTCTCGCCTCTATGAGGGTGGTCGAACACCTGTCGGAACTCCCTCACAAACTCAGTATAAACCGTTAGGAGCCGTGAATTCTGCTCCCAAAGCGCCGTAGCCCAGGCGCGTGCTTCTCCTCGAAGCAAATTGATCACATAAGCCACCCGGCTGGCGTCTGCTGCGTACATGACGGGACACTGTGAAAAGACAAGCGAGCACTGCATCAAGAAGTCTGCGCACGTCTCCACACAGCCTCCGTACGGCTCCGGAGGACTTATGTATGCTTCAGGGGAAGGTGGGGGGGTTCGTTGAATGACCAGCGGAATGTCTGTTTCTGGCACACGGTCAGCAGGAGGAGGTGCTGCAGCAGCGCCCTGAGCACGTGCTTCCACCTGGGCGGTGAGAGCCTCCATCCTACGATTGAGAACACTGCTCTGCTCGGTAATTAAGTCCAACCGAGCGGTAAAGGCGGTTAAGATGTGCTGCAGCTCACCCAACACGCCTCCTGCTGGCTCCTGTGCACCTCGCTCTTCCATTGGCTGTGCAAGCGATGGTTGACGCCCCTCAGGATCCATGACGCTGGCCGAGAAATCCTGTTGTGAAAGTGTCGTGACACGGACCCACAACAGGGGGCGTTAATGAACGGACAATGGATAAGCCAAAAAGTAACAATTTAATGTTGTGAATCACACAACGATGTACAGACAATAACAATACAGTGACTGTCAATCATACACCAGGTGACGTGTGGGCAGGCTCGACGATAGAAGACGCCTGGCGAGAGAAAAGCCGAATCCACACAGCTTCCACCGCCAACGGAGCTGAAGAACACCAGAGCCGCCAAGCCCTGCGCCCCAGGTGGCCGCTGTCTTCAGCAGTCAGACCCGGTACTGCTGGCAGAGAACAGAGACAGTCCAGATGAGTGTGAGGTCGCACACTCAGTAATCCCACAGTCTGTATTCAGTAAAGGAGGGAGAACCTCCACCTCCAATCACACACTCGTGCAGCTCCTGTCTAACCACTTATCTGGTTGGAGTGTGAAGCGAAGCCGTCGCTGATCACACCAAACGCCAATCCCACAGATAAGGACACACCACAGGAAAACGGCTGCAAAGAAGTACAGATTATTACTCAATGTTTTGAGTCAGCAGAGAAAGTTACCTGATTGGTAGTTGATTTCTTGGCGAGGAGGTGGAGTAGCAGTCCGGCCTTTATGGTGATGGTGATGAGATGAATGAGTGACAGCTGGTGCTGAGGATGAGTGACAGCTGTCACTCCCAGTGGCTCCGGCGCCCTCTCGTGCTTGAAGCCCGCACTCCAAGCAGGGCGCCATCTGGTGGTGGTGGGCCAGCAGTACCTCCTCTTCAGCGGCCCACACAACAGAATTACTTGCAAACCATGCAAATGATGTAATCAGATTAGGATGGGAATAACATTGTTACGCGTCGCCGGTAAAACTCAATTTGCGACCGTAAAATCCAGTATGAACGTTTGCACACACACATATCATTTTGCTTAGAAGGCCAACAGGTCAACAGAGGATGCCGCAACTGCTGCCCTCCACACCACACTGACCCACCTGGAGCAACAGGGTAACTACGCCCGTCTTCTATTAGATAGATATATATAGATAAATATATACTTTTAATGTCCCAGTGGGGAAATTTGTCTTGGACTTCTCAGAAATCATGACCCATACAGAGATACAGAACAAGACATAAACAGTTAATAACAGTGAATAAAAAATAAAAAGAATAAAAATAAATAAATAAATAGATAAAAAACATACAAATACTAAAACCTCCTACTGAACCTGATTGTTAGCGGTGTTTGTTATGATATTTGTTAAGGACTATGATTGATATAGGAACAAAGGAGTTTCTATATCTATTCAGTCTGCAGTGTGGGACTCTGAAACGCCTGCCCGATGGTAGCGACTCGTATGTGCAGGACATGGGAGGGGTCAGAAAGAATTCTGTCCGCTTGCTTCATCACGCACTGATCAAAAATTGACTGAGGACTGTTATACTGTTTCAGACCGATGATTTTCATTGCTGTGAGGTCAAGGTAGTTTAATTTTGATCTTAGGGACACAGGAAGGTTCTCAAACCAAGTGGTTATGCCATATCTTATAATGCTTTCCAGAACTGCCTGATAAAAAATAACATAATTTTTTGGTAGACTCCATGAAAATGCAAATGCCGCAGAAAATAGAGTCGTTGATTCAATCGGGAACATAACCAGTCAACATGAGTGTTCCATGTGAGGGAGCTGTCTATACAGACACCAAGATATTTGTATGATTGCACCTGTGTAATTGGTTGCTGGTGTATAATTACAGGGTTGTGATTGCCGACTAACTTTGGATCAAAAATGACATGATTTTCTATTCATGGATTATAGTTCAGCATTCAACACCCTCCTCCCCCATGGCCTTGTGAGGAAACTGCTGAACCTCGGTTTACCTCATTACACATTTTTGGATTAAGGACTTTCTGTCAGATCGCACACAGAGAGTCAGGATTGGCCCCCACATATCCGCAGCTCTCATACTCAGCACCGGTTCCCCTCAAGGCTGTGTGCTGAGCCCGCTGCTCTTCACCCTCTACACCTCTGACTGCACCCCTATCCACACCAGCAACACCTTCATTAAGTATGCAGATGACACCAGAGTGGTAGGCTGTATCACTGGAGGAGATGAGTCTGCCTACCGGGATGAAGTGGAACAGCTGACGATGTAGTGTAGAGAAAATAACCTGGTCCTGAACACATCCATAACCAAGGAGCTAATTGTCATGTACCTCTCAGTTTAGGTTCAGTAAGCTTGAAGAAACAATGAAGCTGCACAGGAACTATCAAATTTATTTACAGCAATTAATAGAACAACAGTCTTGTCTCCTTCCATTCAATCTACCTCTGTCATTGGCTGCACTGCCATCACAGTCTTTTATATTGGTGCTTAGTGGCCCTGCAGGAAACTCTGGTTACTGCAGTATCAGAATCTTCCAGAATACCACAGTCCTCCCCTGTAGACATTAACTGCATGTGTTTCTTTTCTTTTTACAACCATTGCATGTGTAGTTCTTTAGCTCTTATTTACATTCCATTACCAGTACAAACGTTGTGGAGGACACACAGGATTCTCCAAAGTTTGGTCCATTTTCACCAAAACCTGAGGAACATCAGTGTCCTCTGACTCATTTTCTGCATCATCAAGGTCAGTGTCAAAATTGTAGGCAAAATGATCATCATCGTTATTGACACTGACATTATCAGAATTTACATTCTTCTTCTTTTCTTCCAATAATTGTTTCACATGCCTTTTCATGCAATTTCCATTTACCGACGCCAAGTACGTAACAGGACCCAAAACCTGGGTAATTTCACCATTCACCCATGTCTCCCCTCCGCTGTTGTTTCAAACCAGGACTGCTTGTCCCACAGAGAAACTCCTGAGTTTACCCTTTTTATTGCACTGTTTTTGCACATGTCAAACCTGGATAGTTTGAGAGAAATTTGGTTTTAGCAAAGACAACCTGGTGTGGACCTGTCTTTTCAAAAAGAGCTCTGCTGGTGTCTTTCCAGTTGTTACATGTGGCATTTTCCTGTAACCAAACAAGAAATTTGCAATTCAATGTTGCAACAACATACCACCAAGTGCTCTGCTTTTGGCTAAGGGCCTTTTAAATTTTGCACCAGCCTTTCTGCCAAACCATATGAGGCTGGATGGTAGGATGGAGTTTTGATATGCATTCAACTTCAGAAATGCCTCAAATTCACTTGCAATGAATTGAGGTCCGTTATCAGTTACCACCTCTTTAGGCAACCCATAGCAGAAAACAAGTTTCTCAAGACTTCAATTGTTTTACACACGGTAGTAGTCTGCATAATGGTTATTGGCCATCTGTCGTATGCATCCATCACGACAAGACACATTTGCTTTTTGGACAAAATCCACCACGCTGATGTTTGCAGATGTCACACTGGTTCACTTCTGTCTCAATATCCTGATCTAATGAAGGCCACCACATTAAGCTTCTAGCCAAAGACTTCACTTTAACCACGCCCCAGTGGTTGTCATGTAGCTCTGAAAGTAACCTGTGTTGCAGACTTTCTGGAATTACTACTCTGAATCCCTAAAGAAGGCAGTCATCTTCCACAGTCAAATCAATTTTTCATCTTACATACGTCTTAAAAGCCTCATCTGACACGTTTTGGACATGCTGACAAAACATTGTTTCACCTTTGCCAAAGTGGATTGTCTATCGGTTTCACGTGCAATCTGCTGAGCAGTTATAGGCAGACTGGCAAGATAAGAAATTTAAAACACTGGGTTTGACCTTGGAAAATCTTCATCTGCTATTGGCAGTCTGGATAAGGTATCTGCATTTCCATATTGTTCTGACGGTTTGTACTTGATTTTGTAGGCGTATGCAGCTAAAATCAAGGACCATCTCTGCATCCGAGCTGCTGCTAGCGACGGTACTCCTGTGTTTGGACCTAATATTTTTTAACAATGGCTTGTGATAAGTGAACAAGTAAACTTACGCCCAAACAAATACTCATTAAATTTCATCACTCCAAAAACGAGGCCTAAAGCTTCTGTTCCAATTTGAGATTAGTTCTTTGCTTTTGTGAGCATTCTAGAAGCAAAAGCAACTGGTTGTTCGCTTCCATCTGGCATTTGGTGAGAAATCACTGCACTGACACCTACTGGTGAAGCATCACATGCCAATAATAGTGGCAGATCTGGGTTAAAGTGTACTTTTTGGTACTAGCACTTTGTTTGAAACTAGCTGCTTTTTCACTTGCTCCTTTTTACATGATTCTGTCCACTCCCACTTAGCATTTTTGCATAGCAACCCAGTCATTGGTGCGATCAATATTGACAAATTTGGTATGAACTTTCCATAGTAAGTCAATTGAGAGAAATGATCTTAACTCAGTCGCATTACTTTGACTCTGGGTTTTTGCATTTGCTTCACATTTGTCTTGCATGAGATGATTTCTTCTGCATCAATCGTGTCCTAAATATGACATACTGTGTTGAAAAAAGCGCATTCATCATGTTCACTCTGAGATGATGTTTGCAGCCTTTTTAGAACTTCTTCCAAGTTTTTCATGTGTTGTTCTCCGTTCTGTCCAGTGATCAATATGTCATCTAAATAACATATTACTCCATCTAACCCCTGTAGAACTTGATCCATCAATTTCTCCAACATGGCAGGTGCACTGGCAACTCCATAAGGCAGTTTGCTAACTCTAAACAGGCCTTTGTGCGTGTTAATTGTCAAGTACTGTTTTGACCTCGCTTGTAATTCCACTTGTTAATAAGCTTGTGACAAATATAGTTTTGGGAATCTGTCACCTCCTGCCAACTTTGTGAACAAGTCTTGTGGTTTTGGAATGGGGTACTGATCTACCTCCAACCAATTGTTTATGGAAACTTTGTTATCTCCACATATCCAGACAGAATTATCCATTTTTGGTATGTTTACAGTGGGAGCAGCCCACTCTCTATAGCTAACAGATGAAATAACCCCTTTGGTTTCCATCTTAGTTAACTGTGCTTCCACGGCATCTTTTAGTGCATAGGGCACAGGGTGAGGTTTACAAACTTTGGGAATGGCCCCCGGTGCAACATGTAGTTTGGCATTGATGTCTTTCACCTTACACAGGCTAGGTTTGAACACCTCTGGATATCACCCACAAAGCTCTTCGACACTCTCTGGTGCCACTCGGTTTACAAAAGACCAATCCAGTTTTAACCTTTCAACCCAGTCCCTTCCTATTAAGGCTGGACCACCTCCTTTTACCAGAAATAGGGTTAGTGTATGATGATTTCTCTCACATTTTACCATCACTTGGAGACAACCTTTAACCTCCAGTACTTGGTTTGTTGTTGGTTCTCAGCTCATAGCTAGAATGCACATACCACTAGTCTCTATTTCAAATAGTTCTAGACCCTTATTTTTACTTTGGATGTGACCTTGGGTGTTTCAGATGATTGAAGCTGAAGATCTCTTGCCTCATCTGTCAAAGCCGTCGGGGTGTTGACCATTTAATCCAGCATCTCACGTGACTCTTCTCTATCCACTGGAGCATCGACTGTTGCATGAGGTGTCTCATGTGCTTTGTCCTGATCTCAAGCATCACGCTGAGTCGCTGTCATCAGGTGATGGGTAAACATTTGCTGTTTGGCACCTTTCTTTTCCCGCCATGTGCGATCCTCTTCTCCTAGTCGTGCATGACACGCTCTGGTGATGTACCCTTTTTATCTACAGCTCCTGCAGTCCACCTCCTTGAACCAGCAGTCATCTGCTTCATGTCCTCTTCCTCAGCACCTGTAGCACCATTTCCCGCTTTCCTCCTTCTTGGGAACAGCTTTCTGGAAAACTACATTTGTTTTTAGGGACTTTGGTGGCCACTGCTTTGCTTTGCATTTTGCTTTGCAACTTCGTGCGCCAAGCCCATTTCATAAGCTCTCCCAGCTTCAAGTCCTTCATGTGTGCAGCAATTAACATGCAGTTACGAAGCTCATGGCTGTGAGCACCACAAACTAATCTATCTTTTAATGCATTGTCCCAAAATTATTAAAATTTGCATGTTGAAGCCAGCTTTCTGTGGCTCACCATGAACTCACTATATAGACTCATCTTCTCTTTGTCTTTGGGTGTTAAACTTATATCTTCCAGTGCTAAAGTTTGTTTTTGGCACAAAGTAAGTGTCCAAGAGACTTATTAAGTCAGTCAACTTACATTCAGACAGTTTTAACGATGGACGTAAGTCCATCAGCAGGCCATGGTTCAGTTTTCCAACCACCGTCAAAAACACTGCTTTTGAATTTTTATCACCATATTTCAGTCTGTTTGCCACAAAGAATTGTTCTAGCCTTTCTTGATAAGTGTCAAATTCTTCCTCCGCTTCGTCACAGTGAAGGTCTTCACCTCCACCGAATGCAGTTGCCATTTTTTCCATGTGCTTGCTTCGTCTCAACGGCGTTCAGTCTTCGATGTAAAACTCTTGTTCAAAGCTAAATCCACTCCTCATCACCAATTTCTGCCATGTACCGCTCACTTTAGGTTCAGTAAACGTGAAGAAATGATGACGCTGCACAAGAACTATTGACATTTAGTAAGTCCCTTCGGCTGCTCCCTTGTTTGCACTTGGGGTCGCCACAGCAAATCCAAGATGGATCTGCATGTTGAATTGGCATAGGTTTTACGCCGGATGCCCTTCCTGACGCAACTCCACATTACATGGAGAAATGTGGCAGGGGTGGGATTTGAACCCAGAACCTTCTGCACTGAAACCAAGCGCATTAACCAGCCTTTTATATTGGCGTTACTGCCCCTGCAGGAAACTCTGCTTACTACAGTATCAGAATCTTCCACTATGCCACACTAATCACAGACTTCAGGAGAAACAAAACAGACATTCGGCCCTTTATCATTGGGGAGACCTGTGTGGAAAGGGTCAGGAACTTCTGTTTCCTGGGAGT